>NC_059353.1:44122500-44410000 GCF_019703515.2 Myxocyprinus asiaticus | reverse complement strand
TTAAGGAATAGTTCACCAAAAATTTTTTAATTCTCACATCATTTACCCACCCTCATGCCATCCCAGATGTGTATGACTTACTTTCTTCTGCAGAACACAGCATTTTTTAGAAGAATATTTCAGCTCTGTTGGTCCTTACAAACAATGCAAATTAATGGCGACCAAAATTTTGAAGCTCCAAAAAGCACATAAAGATCTCATAAAGGTAATCCATAAGACTACAGCGGTTAAATCAATGTCTTCTGAAGTGATCCAATCGGTTTTGGGTGAGAACAGACAAAAATGTAACTCCTTTTTCACTATAAATCATGTCATCAGTTGCGCTTTTAACCGCAATGCAAACCACGCAATTGCGTGGGGCCCCGAACGTCGGGGGGGCCCCCGCCCCGGTAGGAAAGCTCCGCAAAAAATGATTGAGGGGTGGCATGTCGTTCTGGGTACATGTGCGAATAGGTTGTTGTCAGTGCTCTTAGAGTGGTTCACGTTAGAGGTAGGCTGGGTTCGGGTTTGTAATTTATGAAAAATATACAGGACTTCCGAAATTGTTTCGCCCATGAGTTGGGGCCGTTCACACTGAACGAGTTTTTGTGTGCGTCTGCTCTGATTTTCCATTGTTTTTCTATGTAAACACGTGTTGGGCGAACGTCCTTGACTGCTGCATCGTGTCTTGCTGTTTCTTCAGTGTTCCACGCAAGACCGGCACATTTTTAGAGACTGTCAATTTAAAAATAACTTCAGGTCTTAAAAACACACGTCGAGACACCTGCATTCTGTTTCATTCGGTGCGCTGCGTCTAGACTGTTTTTAGCATATGAGTCACAAAGATTTAACTTTTTGAACAAGTTCAGGTTGCAAAGAGGTGACTGTTACAATGTTTAACATTATTCCAGATTATTCTGCTCTAGTGTGCTGAGAGGCCGCCATGCCTTGTATGTTTACTATGTCTGGTTACTGTTATGAATGTTGCCTAAAATGCTTACATATAATACAACCTTTTGCAACATGATGAACAATACACTGCAGCATTAGAATATAAGATCCAGGTGAAAGAAGAGTAAATAAGACAGAAATATATTACTATTGTATACAACAAATCATCAAAGTAATAATAATAATACTGTATCATTCTGTATTATAATGAAAAATTGGGCAACAATTAATAATTGTTAGGTTATAATAATAATAATAATAAATAACAGCTGAATTCCAAAATGTTAGTGAGTGAAGAAGTAGGTTTTGCACATCCTATTCATAAAAAAAAAAGTGTTTTGTACAAATAAATGTAGGTATATATTGCTTTTTTTTTTTTATAACTGTATTGTCGAAAAAACTGGAAAACATGCATTAATTATCTTGAACTAGAATTTTATTTCATTAAACATTTTGAATGTACTTGGTTACAATGGCTGATAGGATGAATTTAAAATTATGATTTAAAATCAATTTTATGTAATTTTTTAAGTAACATTTTCGAAATGGGGCCCCGGGTTGGTCAGTTGCTTGGGGCCTCAGAAATCGTAAACTCGCCCCTGCATGTTATCAGAAGTCTCCTTGGTGATCGTGATTTCAAGCTTGATTACACTTCCTAGCGCCATCTAGCGCTCCATGCATGCCAAGCACTAGGAAGTGTAATCGTGCTTGAAATCATGGTAGTGGTTAGAGACTGCAATGGCAAGATGTACAGTGAAAAAGGAGTTACATTTTGACCTGTTCTCACCCAAAACTGATTAGATCGCTTCAGAATACATTGATTAAACCAATGGAGTCATATGGGTCACTTTTATGCTGCCTTTATATGCCTTTTGGAGCTTTAAAATATTGGTCACCATTCATTTACATATAAACCTACAGAGCTGAAAAAAAAAAATTTGTGTTCTGCAGAAGAAATTAAGTCATACACATCTGGAATGGCATGACGTTGAGTAAATGATGAGAGAATTTTCTTTAAAGAAATCATGCTTGTCCTCTCTGGTTAAAATGCACTCACTGGGTGAACTGCCGGTAGTCTTAAAGAGACACTACCGTTTTAGCTCTTGTTCTGCCTGTCAATGTAAATACTTAAAGGAGCAATAAGTAACATTGACATCAAGCGTTTAAATGGGTACTGCAGTCCAAATTCAAAATATTGGAGAGAGTTGTCTCCCCCCCGCCACCTCCTCCCCAGACTCGAAGCTCACGAGGGTTGCCAGGTTGAGGACACGCAACAGGAACGAGTAAACTGACAATGGCAAGCCACGAGCCTTACACTGTAAGCTGATCAGCTAATGTATATGTATGCGATGTTTTTATTGTTTGCAAATTATAAACCAGCTCATGTGGATTTTTTACACCTCTGTCAATGTTAGTTAGATGTATTGCTGGCTTCCATGGCTGCAGCGCGCTGTGTTTGCCTGCTAACTTGTTTCAAATCTGGCAACCCTGGGTGTCAAAATACTATTGGGAAATGGGCAGTGGGCGAGATCACACAGGCCAAAACACAAACAGAAATTCCGGCCCGGAATAGACATTTCAAAGTAGAATATACTGGCTGAAGCATTGTTTTCAGAGAAGCCAGTATTTCCTAAATCTCTGATAATATATTATGATAATTGTATGCTTTAGTACAGTAAATACATTACATATTGCACCTTTAAATAGTACAAATTACAATAAGCATGTAACAAAACATATGTATGCAATATAATATATGCAGTTTATTGATATAATACATGGAATTTGTACATTTTTAAAAAGCTAAAATGTGACCAAAATTATGAAAAACTAATGATAAAATAAAACTTGTAAAATTAATATTTTAGCTAAGCATTTTAACAGCATTAGCTAAGAGAGATTTTCTTTCATATGCAAGCAAAATGGACATTATAACTGAAATATGCCCAAAATTAATCTGAATTTAATTGAATCTGGATATCTTTATCAATACTCAGCCCTAATTGGTATTGATAAAGGGATATCAATAGATCAAACCAATACCGATTGATCAATGATTATCAACTTTCATGACAATATTAAATATTACATTTAGTCTTTGGTCCACATCTTTGGTTTTGTGTCGATGATGGGGTAATTTGTCAGCCTTACTGATGGTTCTGTGGTGGTACTTGCAACAAAAAGAGTTGGGAAATACTGCTTTGGAATGCAGAGAAGAAACATATCGCTGGATGTAATGGATATTTACCTACAGTCAGCTTTAAAAAAGCTACTTTTTGAGAGGTAGGCTAACTTTGAGAAACTTCCACTAGTGCAGTGTCATGTGCTTTTAGAAATGCTTTGTAGCTAATAGTTACATTAATGTTTCACATAAAGCAAATATAAAATCACTTCTCTCAAAGTCACTAGAACTGAATGCTTTGGTGTTGTTTTTGCCCGACTTGGACAACCCTGATATCATGATGAGGAAAATAAATGTAAAGAATCTTCTAGTATGCAATGACACACATTATGCACTAGATGGCAAAGCAGACTATGTGGAGAAGCCACTGCGAAAAACATATGGATGCTTTTAAGTAAATGGGTTTTATGTTCATCACTTATTGCCTCAGCATAATTAAAATATCAGTTTACTAATTCACTAACTAGAGAGAAAAGCAGCAGAGAAATACTCAATAATCAGCAAACATACAAATTTGTAAAATATTTTAAATTGGACAAGTAAGCACATATGGTGGATAAAGATTAAGATGGTCAAATTTTCAGATGGCATGTCAATGGACCGCTCACAGTCTATTCACTGACTGTCTGATCCATATTGCATGCAAAACTGGCAAGCTGAAATCTTCTGTTCCAATCTGATTATCCGGTTTAACACAACTTCTGATGCCCCAGTCTGCCTGGAAATGAATGTAAAGTCATGTTTACAAAGTTGTACAGGGTTGCTGCAATGAACACTTTTGATGAAGAAATAAATCACTAGATTTGACAAAGTTTGCAAGGTTTGTTGCATCAAACCTTTGAAACATTCTTAAGAGTTTTGTTTAAAGCACCATTCAGGGCGTTTCTGAGCATACTGGGGCCCTAAGCGAAATCCTTCTTGGATTCCTTGCATTTTCTAGTACAGGCGTTCTCTGAGGGGGCGTTCAAAGGATGCCAGGGGGCACTGAGAGCAAATTAGTAGGAGGGGGTCGTTAGGTTACAAATGGGGGGCGGGGGGGGGTTATCAGTCATAATAATCAAATATATCGTCAAGTTCTTCTTTGCATTAAAACGTTTAGCTAGACTTGGAGCACATCAGTTGGTTCTCAATGATATAGGTTGGTACGCATTTGTACCGCGGTTCATCTGATTTTGAAATCTAGCGACGCATCTGAAGTATCTGGTTTAGCAGCGTCAAATACACAGGCGGAGGCACAACCTCAGCTAATGCACCTGTATGGCTCTGTAGATGGATACGGCTCTGGCTCTGTGAGACTAGGATTGTTACTCCAACAATTTAGGAGCATTTATTATACAGTATTATTATATGGAGTATTTTTACCAATAATTTAGCTAAAGAGGTGGGTTTGACACTCTGAAAATGCTGGAATATTTTTAAGGCTATGGAGGAGTTGCTGAGTGCGCTGAATGAGGGGGAAGTGACACATGCCAAGCCCAGTGTGACATACTCAAACCGCTGGTGTTTAATCCTGCGGCCAGCCCAGGGTCATAGAGAGTAATGGAGCGGAGCAGCACGGTCATTCCTCTGCCGACAGAGTGAATTAATGCTGTACGCCTGGTTACGACTCTGACTGACAGCCGCACTCTGGTCACACAGGTGCAGGGAACAGTCTTATTAAAGCCACAGATGAGCACATCCACTTACCTTACCAATAAGGCTGCCAGCGCTGTCAACAGACACACACACAAGCCCTTGACAAAAACACTAAATGCGAAAGTAAATAAATGTGTTTGGTGTTCACTTTTTAAAGAGATAGTTCACCCAGAATATGATTTGTTTTTAATCATTTACTCACCCTCATGTTCTTCCAAACCAGTATGACTTATGTGAAACACAACAGGAGATGTTTAGCAGAATGTTAGGGACTGACAGCCTCAGTCACCATACAATCTTATTGTATGGAAACAAGATGCAACGAAAGTGAATGGTGACTTAGGACATCATTCTGCCTAACATTTCCTTTTGTGTTCCATGGTGTAACATGGTTCAGCGAGTCTGCCTTTCTTATGTATTTCTTAGTGCACATCCTCACAGAAATTTGATCCATGTTTGCAATTTTTTTAGATCTTCGCTTCTCAGGCACTAGTACAAAACTCAATACCAGAAGGCAGCAACCAAAAATGGATGTGTCAAGCAAAACCACATCCTAACAATTCTAGGCAAATCCCATGTGTCATACTCTCTGACAGCTGGTCTCACTGGGCTGTGGTTCATGGACAAACTGTATGCTGTTATATTATGTAACAGCACACATTTTGGAAACCTATTTTCTATGTTGTGCAAAGTGTATTCTTCTCCCTGAAGGCCTAGTATTTACACAGAAGAATCACTGTGAGACAATCATTAATAATTCTTTATTTATTTTATTGGATATATGGTGACCAACAATTCTGAAGGACGTTTCAAGAGCTCTACAGTTATACAAAGACACGTATGGGTCGGTCATACATAAAATGTGCACTGATCCTCAAGGACAGTTTAAAATTTAAGGTTGACTTCAGTTTCAAGTCTTTTAATGGCGAATCAGAAATATTTGGGATAGTGTAAATTTATACTGTTCCAAACTTACTTCTCTGTCTGCTCATATGAACATAACACATCTTAAGAAAGTGTTTCGCCGCTGTTCAAAAGCTCTTCTGATCGCATCATTTATATGTGTAAATGTTTTCCAACTGAATAGACTAAATATTAAATGAAACAAATGAAAATAAATGTAATCTCTGCAGTAATCAAAATACTTTTTGAATGTAACTGTATTCTGATTACCAAAGATTTAAATTGTAACTGTAGTGGTTGTATTTTAAATACGTAATCCCGTTACATGTATTCCATTACTCCACAATCATGCTGTACTGTATATGCGTATACAACTAAAACATAAAAACTAGGATATAATATAATAGCATAGCATACTATGTCTATATCACAATACAGACTGTAAAAAAATTATATTTATTTTAACATATTTCATAAGAAAGGTGAAAATTGCAATCTTAGGTAGGTACAGTAGGTAGGTAGGTAAACAGAAGCTATAATGCTGCAATTTTGTGGTGGTTACACATTTACCAGTCCAAGTTTCTTTTTGACTTGCTGAAATCTGACAAGGACAAAGACCCAATAAATGCCAATCCAGCAGCCCACAGACAATTTAGATATTCAAATATGCCCTCGCTTTGTGGAAACTGTATGCAATGAGATGATGAATAGGTAATGTGACATTAATCGCTCTCTTTTTGCATTTGTCCCTCAACACACCTTTGCCAGAGCGACTCTTTGATGTCTCTTTGAGTCCGGCGTGTGCCCTGCTAAGAAAGGGGCATCCGTGCCATTGATACAGGAAGGTCAAAATGCTGATTCGCTCTCATTCTTCTTTCACCTCTCCCATCAGCAGACACTGGGTCGATGTTTTTAATTATTCTGTCAGCTTCAAAGAATTCCTTGTCGGAATTTTCATGAGGGTCTGAGCGTTCAGATAAATGTTATCAGTTTCTGTGACAATGTCTATGCTCTCTTTGCCGAACTCTGCAGCCGTACCTCAAGTAATTACAATATATCAATATACTTAAGGTTGGCAGGGGAAACAGGGCCAATTAACTTGTGAGACATTAGCTAAATGGTTTAGTGAAGTGAATAGGCGTGTAGTGTTTTATTTGACATGTGGAAACAATGTAATCACAGGCTGGCTCAACCTAACAGACACAAATATTAACAGATCACGGTTAAAAAGAAAGTGCTCTTTCCAACCTTAGAAAAATGAATGCGGCTGTCATTCGCCACTGTTACCACGATAGAAAGACTGGGCAAAGATTTACAAAAGAAATCTTAGAATTTGCATTTAAATACTCAAATACATATTGAGTAGTGCTTGCCCATGCAAATTTTGTCATCACAATGCTAGGGTGCTGTGGGTTGTTGCCAGGGTATTTTTATGTGATTGCTAAGGTGTTCTTAGATAAGTATTAGCACAGATCTTCTCAATAAGTTGCATGATTTGAGGTATCATTCATGTCCAGATTTGTGCCAAGGTTTAACGATGGTAACAAAAACAACAACAAGAGCAACGATAACAAAAACCATGATAATGACAGCAACAAAAGCAATGATAACACTGACAACTATGCTAACAACAACAATGCTAACAAAATCAGCAATAACTACAATAACAAAAAACGGCAAAGACGGTAGCAAAAACAATGATAACGATAATTACAAAAATAACGACAGTAACAAAAACAATGATAACGATTTAAAAAAAAAACAATGACAACAATGATGATAAAAACAATGATAACGACGGTGACAAAACAGAGATAACTGCGATGGTAACAAAAACAATGACAACAATCACAGTAACAAAAACAATGATAAAAACAATGGTAACAAAAACAATGATGGTAACAAAAACAACAAAGATGGTAAAATAACAATAACAATGGTGACAAAAACAATTATAATGACTGTAACACATTCAACGATAATGACGGTGACAAAAATGATTACAACGATGGTACCTCTCTTACGAAAATCGAGAGTTCATTTTCCGATCATTTTCACATGCAAATGAGCTTTGCGGCAAACTTGCAGCAAATTGTCCATTGATGTCAAATGTTTCCCAGAGGTTTACCACTACCGGCGAAGAGCTGCAAACTTCTGGAAAACATTTGTGGTGAATCAAAAGCTAATTTGCATGTGAAAATAACGAGCGGAAAATTTGCGACAAGTTTGCGGCTAGTTTAGATTTTTTGTAAGGGCTAAACTGTGATGGTGACAAAAACAGTGACAACAAAGATTGTAAAAAAAAAAACTATAAATCATAGTTTTTGTCACAATAATGATAAGGATGGTAACAAAAACAAGAATTACAATGACGGTATCAAAAACAACTTAAACTGCAATGGTAACAAAAACAGTGACAACAAAGACAGTAAAAACCACAACAATGGTGACAAAAACATTAATAACGACTGTACAAAAACAATAATAATTACGATAATAAAAACAACGATAAAGACGGTAACTGCAAGCACAGATGACAGGCCCAAGCACTACGGCACCATCGCCACCTGGTGGCTCTAGGAAAACAAAGAATGGTGGGTGCATGCATTTCAGAGGGTAAATATAAGAGTCACACAAAGTGTCACACTTCCTGTTGTCAGTTGGCGGCACTACGACCGTGACCCACAATAGCCACATCAATGCGATTAGCCGACATGACCATACATACTGCTCAAGTTTGATCTAAATCTGTCAATGGTCACAGAAGATGTGAGACACTATTTCCCTTTTTTTGCCATAAATTTATTGCCTCGCCATGGCTACACCGTTCAATATATAAAAACTTTGTTCACAATTTAGCATCTTCAATGTCTTGGCATAATGTTGTCTAAATGTGGTGACAGTCTCATGAATCCCCTAGGAGGAGTATTTAAAAGTTCAGAGACTCCAATAAAATAATCCAAAATGTCCGACTTACTGTTGGGTGAACCTAATGACTATAAATGTGAAAGTTGTCTGGCTTGACGAGAACTATATATGTACCAATTTTGGTGACTTTAGGTGAAAATGGGGGTGCTACAGAGGCCGTCTTATGGTGTTTTCACACTTGGTCCTTTTCAGGGGTCTGATCTCAGTTTGGGGGATTTTTGGCCCATATGTGAACACACCAAATGATCTCAGACCCCTTAAAAGCGAACCGAGCCAAGACCATCTTGGGATGTGGTCTGAGTATGGTTCGCTAGCAGCCTTTGGTTCAGTTTGCTAATAACGTGCGTTGTGAACAAAAAGCGCTCTGGGGTCACATGAATTTCCCATTCGCGTAAAACCAAACATGTTTGGCCCTGACAGGTTAAAAATGTATGGAAAGACATGTCTTATGGGGGAATTAAATAATAGGTACATTGAGTGTTTTGTTCATCATATTTATTTTCATTTAAAAGCAACAGAATAATTTAAATTGCATCTACTTTATTAACAACAAAGCACTTGAACGTGAAATACGCGATATCTGCCTTTGATCTCGTAGTGGCTAATCCCCTATGAGAAGTGAGATCTGTCAGACTTGACAGCTCTTATTTCACTCCTCCCCTGACTGCACCAGCCTGCTCTCTCTTTTTTAATGCTTTATTATAACAGTTCACATAATAGAAGTAAAGGGGGAAAAAAGAAATAAGCAAAGAAAGAGAAAAACAAAAACATTTAAATAACTATGTACAAAGGGGTATTAGAATATTCAAGAGCTGTAGACGCTGGGGTGTCTAAGATGGGTAAAAGTTCAAGGCTCTACATCAGTCCAGAGATCCAGTCCAAGATACTGATAGAGCTCAAACTAAAATGTCCAAAATTTGGTATCTTCTTTAACCATCTACATTTATGGATAAAGTATTTACTTAACATAATAAATAGGTTTAGGACATAACAGATTTTCTTTTCCAAAGGTTTATCATAATTTAAAAAAAAAAAAAAAACATTCTTAACTTCCAAAGTAATCTCAATCCAAGTGATCTCCTGCACCAACCTGCTTTTATCTACTTTCAAGGCGAGGTATTTGGCATCTCAAATGAGCCTAACGTGAGGGTCCACTGATGAAAATGGACTCAATCATTTTAAAATTGAAAATCGGGGGTAAATGGGGAAAAAACCTGACTGATCCTCTATTTTCATGTTATCATGAGAACAAAAATGTCTAATTTCAATAAAATATTGATACTAATAAATTTTTATGCTATAAAAATTGGTGTCTCCCCTATTCTGTGGACTCTTCAGAGTATTTTGGGCCCACCCACACCTTGATCTGTGATTCACAGCCAGAGCTCTCATTCAACACAGATCAGTCACACTGTGGTATTACCAAATGCACATTGGCTATTTATCTAGATCAATCCGGCCAATAGATTTCTAGTAATGGTTTGACTGGCAGGTCATGTAGACAATAGTGTGAGGTTTCCATAGTTACATGGGCTGGCCTTTCTCAGTTTCTTTTGAGCTATCCAGAGGAATTATATGTATAATTTATGGCAGAAAAAATATAATATGTTTGTTGAAAATGAAAATAGTTGCTGGCTCCAACTGCTAACTGCACTTACATTGTAATAGGGCTGGGCGATATGGACCAAAATTCATATCTCTGTATTTTTAGGCTGAATAGGCTACAAAGTGAGCTAAATGTTCAGTTGTAAGTCAAAGCCACACGTGAGATTGTAAATGAAGCTTGCATCACGCTTTGTTTTGGGGCAGAATACTTTTTGGGTTGCAGCAGCACAAAGTTTAACACACTCTTCTTATTGCAGTTTATGGTGCTGTTGTAAATGGTGGAAGAGATTTGAATTGCTTCCACTTTTTGATGCTACCTGTTTATGGCATTCTCTACAGATGACATGCAGGGCTTGACATTAACATTGTGATGTGCTTGTCTTTCGGACAAGTATATTGGCCATTCATTTGTCCGAGTAAAAAGTTATTTGTCCAGAGAAAAAAAAGGACAATTATTGGCTTCATGCTCAAGTTTCTGTTGTATGTTTTCTAAAATTACGGCATGGCCAACCTAATAGTATTATACCTATGCAATCAACTAGATTATCTGGGACAGAAATGTAAACTGCTCTGGGTAGGGGAGGTTATTTTATGTTACATGTACGCACGGTAGTTAAATAAAGGAAAGCATCCATCACTATCATTTACGGCAGGGGCGCTCACACTTCTATGGAATAAAATCTACTTATCCATCATGTTGTTGCAGCAAGATCTACCATACACAATATATACATTTATCACAATACCAAAATTTCAGTAGTCTTCAGTGAAATGTGAGGATTTTTGATACCAGCTTCAGTACCACAACAAATAATAGCCTAACAATAATTAACTTAATGATAAAATAATTAAGTTCTCAAGTTATTATTTAAGAGTAGTAAACAGTCAGTAATAAAATAACAAAAGAAAAGCAATTAATAGAAAAAACCCCACTATAGTCCAAACAAAAATACAAATTAAGAAAACAGTGCTTTTTTAACAGCTTAAATTTTTTTTTTATTTTATTTTTTTTAAACAGTATCAAGTATTCAATTAGACATTCAGAATGATCTTGACATAAAACTACTACTGGTCTTTCCTGTATGAATAATACTTTAATACTAGAGTTATATAAGTAAATTTATCCAGCCAAGAGAAGTGAGTGGTTTTGTCATTTTCTTGTTATTGTTGTTTGATTAATATTAAGGATACACTAGACAGCGGAAGGTCTATTAGGTTACATTTAAACTTACAAGTCGTACATTTAGATAAAAATCAGCTTTTCTGCTAATGTTTACGTTTAGACATCACACTCTGTGTTTACATGAACACACAACACACTCTCATGGTGAAATCTTCAGGATTCATACGACTTTTCTAAATTTGGCTAATTTGTACGATATGCACTCGTTTGAATTCCTACGACATTCACTACAGCCAATGACGTCGCTGGACATCGTTTCCATCTAAAACACGACAATTACTTGCTTCTGTCACACACAACAGCTTCCAATCATGTTTACACACTCTACTGATTGGTTAAGTTTAGATAAGGGGTTTGGGTAAGGGCATAATATTTATAAGTATGTCCTTAACGCCTTGTGCGCGGAACTCGCTCTTCCGCATTAGACATCCGGGAATTTGCACGTGATGAAGTCGAGTTTATGCGAACAACATCATGCGAGACCATACGAAATAGCCAACTCGTAAATTATATACGACTTTTCATGAAATTGGTTTGGAACACCTCACCAAGACAAGGATTTTTAAACGTATTTGACCGTTTAGGTATGAGCATTCTCAGAGCACACGCGCATGTGAGAGCATTTTCACACCTGACTTGTTTGGAGCACTTGTTTCGGAACCTGGAGCGTTTTCTACCTTGGCTTGGTTTGTTAAGGCATACATGAACACGGCAATCGCACTCGGGTCCGCACCAAAACAATCGGTCTGAGACCTCCTGAATGAGGTGGTCTCGAACCGATTGCAAATGAACTCTGGAGCGGTTCGCTTGTGGTTACTGTACATGGTATCACTCTTTCTGATGTGGGTTTGTGTGTGTATGCATGCATGTGCAAAAGCAGCTAATGACAAATAAAAATAACCATGACGAAAATTTTACAACTCATTTCCATCCGAGTGACGGATTTTATTTGCAGTGCAACCTCTGACTGGAAGGCACATTCTGTACCACGTGGAAAGGTTTTTCATAACCATGACATTTTAAACAATAGTCGAACATTTTTAACAGTTTCAAAAATGTATGCAGGTATATCATTTTAACCGGTATTTGGATGTAAGAGCTAAATCTCTGAACAGTGCACAGACTTTGACCAATGAGGGGACAGTTTGCTCACGTGACATTTATTAACACAGTTTTGGTCCGTTTTGAAATGTTGCCTTGTGAAAATGAACCGAACCAAGAAGAAAATGCAACATTGTAACAATTTAGCCCCCGTTTCTGAACAATTTAAACGAGCGACAGGTCTGAAAATGCCCCAATGCATGCCGCACAGACAAGCCACCTGTCAGTCAAACAACGCATAGCTGTTTTGTTACACATCTGGGGCCAGTTGCACCAGCTATACGTAAGTTACAACTTAGCCTAGTTGTGGTGTAAATGGGCACTAATGTCACAATTTACGCACTACTAAATATTTGAGCGTTGCACCATTAAACTTAGGTAGGACGTAATCCTACGTATAAACTAAATATTTACGGAAGACTCTGACCAGGAGTAACTGGTGACATCAATGAGCTCATGTTTTGCGTGACAGGCTTCAATCCTTTCGACATATATGATAATGTTGGCATTTTCACTCGTTTACATTTACGAGAGAGAGAAAAAAACTTACTTTTAAGTGTCTCTTCAGCATGACATTATTCAAACGATGCAGTTTTCAAGATGCGTTGCTCGGTAACAAGTTTCAAATTTCAAGATATTAAAATGAATAAATGTCTATTTTTCCAGCCTGTTGTATTAGTATTTATTTATCTCCCCTTATTTATTTTAGATACAGTTCCTATTTATTGTTATTTACACAGGGCAAATATACTATATATCAAATGTAGCTACTTTTATTACGTAATGTATTTTAATGGGGATATAATTTATTACATCTGACAGTTACGTGAGAAAACAAGGTTTGAACATCAGCCGTAATGAGATAAAACTGAAATGCACGGCTTTTAACAGTTCTGTGTACAAATTTGAAGGCTGCGTATTGGATCAATACAGGTAAACGTCATATTATGTGACTACGCATTACTTTACGGAGAGCTTACGACCTACTAGTTAAGTCTTGCTTTAAGAATAGGTGGTGCAACCAATTTAAGCACTGACTTAGTTACAAACTAACTAGTACTAGTTCCTGAGCCCTTAGTGTGAACTTTACATCCTAACTTACGTGAGAACCCTACCCTGATCTTTTAAATCCAAACCATTTCCAAATTTTAATCAGAAGTCAGAAAAACATTGACATCCATCCATACATCTCCAGGGGAAAGTAAAAGCAAAGTTTAACCAACAACTTAAAATGGGGCACAGATGCAGGGTTCAGACCAAATTGAAGTATGCTGCAGGCAGATAAGTGTAATGTCCTGGGGTTTGCGGCCGGTCTCATACCACGGCGCTTCTCTTTGCTCTCGGTGACAGCAGGTTTGGCGTCAGCGTGAGCGGGGAGAGACAAGGTCACCGGGATTCCGAGCTAATAAATGGTGTGAAGATGGAACGGGCCGTTGGAGTGTGAGGCTGTGGAGCGATTCGCCACATACATCAACTCCACTGAGCAGAAAATTGAAATGGAAATCTGGGCCTTGAATGAGTTCGGATCCCATTGTCCCCCCGAATGCAATCTGATGATGTATGATATCTTTTAAGGCGGCCGGTCCCCGCTCGCCGCATCATTTTCAACCACAACTGGACAGGTGAGCTCATGTGAAACTTTGTGGCCACGTCTTAATAAGGATCCTTAGACAGAGTATGAAGACTCTTCAGTGAACACCGTGTGGCCATATTTGCACAAGTATGGATTCGTAAAGATCAAGATGCAGTCTCCAGAGAGAAAAACAATAGCTGTATGAAAAGAAATATGATAAACACTTGAGTTGCAATAAAATAGAGAAAAGCAATAAAAGCACATTTACATAAATCATACCAAAATCCACTGACACTGCAAATAAAAAAATATTTTTGACAGAATTTTTAAACAAAAGTCTTACAATAAATCAAAAATGTCAAGGGAAGTTTGATTTGTTTTGCCAACTGTGCATTTAAAATGAAGAAAACTGATTATTACTTACTAGACACAGTAATCCAAAGCAAGACAGCAAGTACCCAGGCAGCTGCAGGAGAACTAACTGTAAACTTCCTCTGGAGCACAACAGGTTTAAAACAGGGTCACTAACATTTGTAGCCTCTCTGGTAACTACCTTTACCCTCAGGCAGCTTTCAGTTCTTGAGAAAGTTTGCATTAAATGTGTGTGTGTGTGTGTGTGTGTGTGTGTGTGTATTATATATATATATATATTACACTGATCAGCCACAACATTAAAACCACCTGCTTAATATTGTGTAGATCCCCCTTGTGCCGCTAAAACATCGCCAACCCGCATCTCAGAATAGCATTCAGAGATTCTATTCTTCTCACCACAATTGTACAGAGCGGTTATCTGAGTTACTGTAGACTTTGTCAGTTTGAACCAGTCTGTCCGTTCTCTGTTGACCTCTCTCATCAACAAGGCATTTCAGAATCAGAATCAGAATGAGCTTTATTGCCAAGTATGCTTACACATACAAGGAATTTGTCTTGGTGACAGGAGCTTCCAGTGTACAACAATACAAAAACAGCAGCAAGACATAGATAATAATAAAAAATAAAAACTAATTATACACATACGTACAGACACACACATACATACATACACACATACACATATACACATTCCGTCCGCAGAACTGCCGCTCACTGGATGTTTTTTGCTTTTAGCACCATTCTGAGTAAAATCTAGAGACTGTTGTGTGTGACAAACCAGCCCGTCTGGCACCAACAATCATACCACAGTCCAAATCATTAAGATCACATTTTTCCCCATTCGGATGGTTGATGTGAACATTAACTGAAGCTCATGACCCGTATCTGCATGATTTTATGCACTGCAGCCACACGATTGGCTGATTAGATAATCGCATGGATGATTTCATTTCAATTTCATTTGGTTTCACATTTGATCAATAATGAGAATAATTTTTAACTTAGCATCTGTGTAAATGTAAATTTTGGTATTATGTTGACTTCAAAAGTTAATGATTTGGTAACCTAAAGCATATGAAGTCTAAATTGATTTCTGTATTCTTTGAAACACTGTGCAATTTTTAAAGATTTACAGATAAATTAAGACTGCTTTCATGCAGATAGATAAATGAACATAGAGTATAAAAAAACTCAAAAACCTTTTAATATTTTCCTGCATCAGAATTACACTTATGCTGACTCAAAGTGAAGGTCAAGTTATTCGCTGGACAATTATCCGGGGGTTTCTGCGGATATTGGTCTGTTCCTGAGGCCTCGACAGAGATGAACATACAACCCCAACTCCAAAAAATTTGGGACAGTATGAAAAATGGTTATAAAAACAAAAAGGAGTACTTTGTAGATTATATTCACCATTTGCTGTATTGAAAGCACTACAACTAAACATTATATGATGTTTTACCTTGTGAATTTCATTGTTTTAAAAAAAAAAAAATATGTACAGTAATT
Source organism: Myxocyprinus asiaticus (assembly GCF_019703515.2). Classification (NCBI taxonomy): domain Eukaryota; kingdom Metazoa; phylum Chordata; class Actinopteri; order Cypriniformes; family Catostomidae; genus Myxocyprinus; species Myxocyprinus asiaticus. The sequence continues at coordinate 44,394,076 of NC_059353.1, read as the reverse complement.
TCATATCAGATGATTGCAACACACTCCAAAAAAGTTGGGACAGTCGAGTGTTTATCACTGTGAAACATCACCATTTCTTCTAATTACACTTATTAAGCATTTAGGCACTGAAGACACACGTTTGTTAAATTTAAAAAGTTGAATTTTCCCCCATTCATCCATTATGCAGGTCTTAAGCTGCACAATTGTTCGGGGGCTTCATTGACGTATTGTGCGCTTCATAATGCACCACACATTCTCAATTGGAGATGGTCAGGACTGCAGGAAGGCAAATCTAGCACCCGCACTCTCTGCTTATTTGGCCATTATGTGGTTTGAAGTTGTCCTGCTGAAAATTCCGGGACATCCCTGGAAAAGACGGTGCTGTATGGCAGTATATGCTGCTCCAAAGTTTGTACATATCTGTCTGCATTAATGGTGCCCTCACAGATGTGCGAGTTACCCATGCCATGGGGACCAACACACCCCTGGCCCATACAGACACTGGCTTTTGGACCTGATGCTGATAACAGCTTAGATGGTCCTTTTCCTCTTTGGCCTGGAGAACACGACGGCTGATTTTTTCAAAAACTATTTGAAATGTGGACTCATTGGACCAAAAAACACAGTTCCATTGTTCTACTTTCCATCTAAGATGAGACCGAGTCCAGAGAAGTCGGCAGCACTTCTGGACAGTGTTGATGTAGTGCTTCTGCTTTGCATTGTAAAGTCTTAACTTGCATCTGTGGATGTTCATGATATCCATTACAGATGAATGATGTTTTTTAAGACAGTGATGTCTGAGGGATCAGAGATCACGCACATTCAGAAGTGGTTTTCGTCTTGCCCTTTACGCACAGAGATTTGACCAGATTCCTTGAATCGTTTGAACTATATTGTGCACTGTAGAGGGTGAAATGCCCAAAATCCTTCCAATTTGTCTTTGGGGAACATTGTTCTCAAAGTGCTGAATTATTTGATGAGGCATCTGTTGGCAAATTGACAAATCTCGGGCAATTATTCTGTCCTGACTAGATTGGGTCAAGATGGACGAGAAAGGGAAAGGGGACAGAAAACTCATGCTCGTAAACTTCTTGACAGCCCTGCTACAGTACCATTTCAAACCAGAAGGTAGGTGAAGGTAATGATGCTTTCAGTTTGAAGACAATACACACACTCACAGAACGAAACACAGGACAAACCACAACTGTTCATCACAAGTAAAGGTTTATTTCTCAAGAGAAGTGCTTTAATGTCAGGAACATAGTACCCTGGGTTCTTACAGGACGGAATTATTTTGGGCATAAAGAAGAACTACTATTACTACTAGACTTTGTGACATTATTTTAATGACAATTAAGCACATTTCCCCTCATATTTGCATGCAAAATAAATATTTAATAATAATAAATATATTTCAAATGTAAAGTTTACAGAATGGTAGTATTTGTTGTACTAAATGATGCAAATGTAAATAATAAAAATAAAAAAAACATTGTTTTTTATATTCATTAGCATTAGTAAATGTTTTAGGTATCATGAACTAACACCACACAATATTGTTTTACAGCATTTATAAATAATGTTTAATGTTAATTTATGAAAATACAGTTGTTTGTTGTTATACAGTAGTTCATAATGCATTAATGTTAACATTTACAACTTTTAATTTAAAAAATGTGTATGTTGACATTAGCCAACATAAACAAGTACTGTGCTGTAAAAGTATTGTTTATTGTTAGCTTGTATTAATTAATGTTAATATTAATACATACAAACTTATTGGAAAGTGGTACAGAATCACCATTGAGAATAATAAGAATTCGCAAAATTCTCCAAGTAAAATGTCCAAACGCATAAAGTAATGAGAAATTTTTGAGGGAAATGTGCTGAATTGTCAAGAAAATAATGTCACAATGAAAATAAAAAAAAATAAAAATCTTAATGCTCCTAAAATAGGCTTTATTGTCTTTTTGCAAAATATAATAATAATAATAATAATAAAAATGAATCCTTTTGATTTTGGGGTAAAATGTTACCTGGACATGTTTCCGTGAGATTCATGCCTATGGGTTGCACAGGAGCCTGTAGTACTATACACAGAAACAGGGACTGATTCAGCAGTGATCGTAGCAGGTGGAGGTGTTTGGAAGAGAATAACTCCATCTGTTGGAGAACACACTGTTTGAACCAACAGCTTCAGCTCCATTAAGCTAATCACTGAAGAAATCACCAAGCTACCGCAGGAAGATAAAAAATTTGTCCCGTCATTAGTTATGTGGGACCAGGGTTGGGGAGTAACGGAATACATGTATTTAAAATACAAAACAATAAGTAACTGAATTCCACTACAGTTACAATTTAAATCATTAGTAATTAGAATACAGTTACATTCAAAAAGTATTTTGATTACTGAAGAGATTACTTTGCATTTTATTGTCATTTGTTTCATTTCATATTTAGTCCTTTCAGATGGAAAACATTTATACGTACAAATGATGCGATCCAAAGTGCATTTGAACAGCGGTGAAACACTTTCTTATGATGTGTTACATTCATACGAGCAGACAGAGAAGTGAGTTTGAAGTAAGTTTGGAGCAGAAGAAACCTTGTGTAAATTATCAGCTTTATGCTAAGCTAAAATGCTATTTCTAGCCATTTTACATGCACATGTTACCAGGCACGATCATATTTTTTTATCAAGAAAATTCACGTTGGATCATAATTTCTTTTTTCTAGTAAGACCTTTGATATTAGGGCAAAAATCTTATTCTTGATAATAATTTTTGTATTGTTTTCCTGTAAAAATATCTAAAATTCCTTAAAACAGATCAATTTGATTAATCTTGTTTTAGAAACAACACTGCATAAGATATTTAGGTTTTTCAGAGAATGTATTTTTAACATGTGTATTTTGTCTTACAAGTGAAAAAATCTACCAGTGCTGAAGAAGTAATCCAAAGTATTTAGAATACGTTACTGACCTTGAGTAATCTAACGAAATACGTTACAAATGACATTTTACAGCATGTATTCTGTAATCTGTAGTGGAATACATCTCAAAAGTAACCCTCCCAACCCTGTGTGGGACACTCTGTGGTTCTGTCTGTTAAATGGAATATTCTAGAATCAGGATGTACCTGAATAAATAGAAATAAAATGACTAAATTCAGAATTTCATACTACTATACCTCTCTTACTATAATGGCCAAATATAGATGGCAGAAGTACTAAGAGGGGATTAAGTACTAAGTATGGTAGTAATGTGATCCCAAAATCAGTGTGGGCCTAACTAGTTCAGTGAAACAACATGATGCTCTGTTATTTGGTGACAAAAGTGTGAAAGAGAGAATGTGAATTGGTGAATCGCACTAAAACATTGCTAGGTCACGTATCACTCCAAAATCAAAAGAAATTAGATGAAAACTGAGCCTATTTTGTGTGAGTGCATGTGTGTGTGTGAGTGTGTGTGTGTGTGTGGTGGGGAGGGTGGGGGTGATCATTAATATGTTTTGCATTGTCACATTTTAATGACAGTTAAGCATATTGCACAGTAAAAATCACTTAATTGTCATGAAAATATCACAATGAAAAAAATCTTTATACAAAATATAATTTATTTCTTGGGTGAAATGGGGTGACCCTTATATACTGTATTCTTGGCAGGTCTCGCAAGATTCATTCCAGAAATGTTTATAATTTCAGAGAATAAATTAATTTGACCTCAAATCAATATTTCATGTCCATTTAATTATTTATTTGGCAAGTAGCCATGTAATAGGTGGGATAAGACATTCATTTTCACAATATAAACACACAACATAATGCCAAAGCAAACAAGAGGTTGAATTCAGCCGTTTTTTGAGACTCTGTGTTCTCTTCTCTCATAATAGTGTAATTTGAAGTCAAATCAATATTTCATGTACATTTATTTATTTTGGGAAGTAGTTGTGTAATAAGCAGGATAATGAGTAGTCAGATGGTCATTCCTCACTATAAACACCAACAGAACTCTGATGCAAACAGGAGTTTCAATTCAGCCATTTCTGGAGACTCTGTGGTCTATTTCTCCCCAAATAACAATGTCATTTCAACTCAAATCAATATGTAATTCCATTACAAAAAATCCACATGAGCTGGTTTATAATATGCAAACAATAAAAACATTGCAAACGTATACATTAGCTGATCAACTTACAGTGTAAGGCTTGTCGCTTGCCATTGTCAGTTTGCTCGTTCCTGTTGCGTGTCCTCAACCTGGCAACCCGCATGTGCTTTGAGTCTGGGGAGGAGGTATTTGGACTGCAGTATTTAAACTATCCCTTTAAATACAGAAAGTATCAAAATATAGCTCAATCTCATTTTTTATTTTTTTATTACTATTTTACCCACATTTTGTGTGTTGTGATGTATTTTTTAAGCTTTTTAATATAACACTGTAAACTTGGCAAAATAGCGAGAAACTAAATGGAAATAAATTGTGAGCCTAGTCTTCTGTCAAATGCGCATGCATGTTCTTGAGTTAACTTAAAGGTGATGTTTGTATCTAAAAGGTGATTGGCTCTTTTACCTGTAAGACAGGACTTACTTTTCCGCCGCCATATTGAGTGTTCCATTTTCTCACATATTTAAATACAATTGCTCCATTTTAGGGCTAAACAGTCTCTGTCTCCTGTGCAAAATGCTATTTGTGTGGCTGCCTATGTAGAACATTCCAAATCAGTCACTTATGAGGTTCCGTTTAATTTAGGATGCAACATTGTAAGGCAGCAGACAGAGAGGCATGGTCACTAGGTCACTGAGAAATAATATCTCTTAACATTTTTATATGGACAACACACTTATGCACACACACTTCAAATAACACAGAAAGTCAGAGAAATAAATGACACCAATATGCAAAGGTAAACTAGGATCTTTTTTATTCCTTTCATTTTTTTTTTATTTGATTTTTTTTTAACTCGATTGCAAAGCAGTTGTGAACAAATTCATCTGAACATAATCATGCACCAACTTCTACCGTTAACATTACCTAAAAATATCCAAGTAACCAAGTGCGACAGTTCAGCACAAAGGTAAAACGGCAATAATATAGTAATATAGACTGAAGAATTATAAATGAACAGTGATTTGTAATGTTAGTCTTATGTGAAGTCAGGGATCTGGAGTGTTAGTCCCATTCAAAATGCTTAAAATTGCTCTTGAATGTTTTGAACTTTAAGTAGGAAATCACTTTCAGATCACTGAGCGGGAATACATGCCTTAAACGATTTTCCTTTATTGGGGTAGTCATAAACGGGTTAAGAAAAAAAAACGTTCACCACATGTAGATTTTTGCCCATTACACCGATTTTGTGTCGCATGTAAACTCCTTTACTGGCGTTCTGACTTATCCAATGTGATCAAGCATTGTGCGAATGCCTGTTTACATTTTGATGTCAAAAGCAGAGAATAACCAACATAGTAATAATTCGTACAAGATGGTGAAATCGTAAGATATTGTACGACTTGGCTCGTACATTGGCATGTACATTTATTTATTTTGGGAAGTAGTTGTGTAATAAGCAGGATAATGAGTAGTCAGTTGGTTATTTTGCAATATAAACACCAACAGAACACAGACACAAACAGAAGGTTGAATTCAACCGTTTCTGGAGACTTTGTGGTCTATTTCTTCCCAAATAATAATGTAATTTCATGTCAAATCAATATTTCATATTCATTTATTTCATTTGGAAAGTAGTTGTGTAATAAGCAAGATAATGAGTAGTCAGTTGGTTATTTTGCAATATAAACACCAACAGAACTCTGATGCAAACAGGAGGTTAATTCAGTCATTTCTGGAGACTCTGTGGTCTAATTCTTCCCAAATAATAATGTCATTTCAACTCAAATCAATATTTCATGTCAATTTACTCATTTATTTTGCAAGTAGTCATGTAACAAGTGTGATAATGAGTAGTCAGATGGTCATTTTCGCAATATAAACACCAACAGAATTCCAAAGCAAACTGGAGGTTGAATTCAGCTGTTTCTGGAGACTCTGTGGCCTCTTTCTTCTCACATAATAACATAATTTCAACTCAAAATCAATATTTCATTATCCATTTAATTATTTATTTGATAAGTAGCTGTGATAGCTAGCTGTGCTAATAGTGCCAAATGACAATTTGCATTGGCCAACTCCCTGCAAATCACTGGATAACTCACACACTGGAGTTCAGAACATGATGGATGTTTATGTGCTTTAGATCCTAGCAAGTGCCAGAAGACTTCAAGGCTTCCCTTGATGACTCCGAAAGCAGATCCCACTGGACTGACTTGGTTTTTGAGTCTCTGTGTGCAACTGGCTATTGATTCATTATTGATAGGAGCACTATGCATCTGACAGCTTTGCCATAGTCAGTGAGACAAAGCATTTATCAGAGAAGTAATTTAAGAGAAATTTCACAATAAAACCTACCCGTCCAAGAACTTCACACCTGGTTTGATGAATCGAGATTAATTCCCAGTTAGCCTACCAGTCGAAGAGAGACATCTAACCCAAGGGAGGGAGATCACTAGAGTTACAGAAGCTTTGGAAGTTTTAGAAGAGCATGCTGTCCTGAAAGTACCTCAAACTAGGTCCTAACTTTACAGGGGCTTTTGGGAGTGACTGTGCGATTCCTACACCTTGACAGGTAAGCAGTAGCAACAGCAGCAGCAGCAGCAGTGGGACTTGTCGAATTTCTGCTTGTGTTGGAAAAAGAAAAGCAAACAAACTTGGTAGTACCTGGATCAGTAACAGCAAAAGTGTAATCACTCGGAACGCAGCAAAACTAATCACAGTACATTCAATTGATCTGTTGTTGTTTTACAGTGTACAGGGAGATTTTAATAGTAAAGGTTTTTTTTTTTTTTTTTTAGTAAAAGCTTAGATACCTGGTTTTAGCCAAATTGTAAATGCTGAAACATGCTCTACTCAAGTGAATGCTATATTTCGCACATCGTTGTGTTCATAAATTTGTCAGACTGCGTTGCATTCTCAATGTTGCCACAAGGGGCGCTATAACGGACATTAGTGTGAACTGTTCACTTTAACTTCTACAGAAAGTTTTCTCTTCCAAGCCAACTACTGTCATGGCGGAGCAACAGTTTGAAGAGAATATTGCTGAGTAGGGCTGGGCGATATGACAGTCTATATCGTGGTGACGATATAAAATTGTCAGTCGATAGAGATTTTGCTAGATCGTGTATAACTCGATATGTAAATATCCATGTGCAGTGTGGACATCTCTATCAGTGGGCAGGTCTTCACGTGAGACTGAGAGAATTGAAGAAACATGGACAGGGTTTTTCCGGCATTGAACATTTTTATGCGGCTGCCCAAGCAAATGTAATTACCTTCATTGCACGTTTAACGATTTTAAAAGCACTAAATATTCTTCTCATCTGACATGCAAATGTTTCTTGTGACTGTGGCGCGTGCTGTCTCTGGAGCTCCAAAGTGCGTACGAGCCCAGCAGGCTTCTTGATATTTGTGCTCCAGAGACACTCGCACTACTCAATCATTTTTGACCCAGGAAGACCCCAAATGTAGAAAGAAATCTCCACAGAATGGGACGACTCCCAAACAGGCCAAGAAAATGAAGAGGAACTTGTTTTTAAACATATGGGGTTCACATGACGATAATCACTCGTAATACATGCAATCTGTTTTATCACCTTAAAATGAAGGATGCAAAAGAATATTATGAAGCCAAAAGATGAACTCTGCATTAATTTGGTCATTTATTTATTTAGCAAGAAGTGATATTTATTTTATATTTATTTTCTTCAAGAGGTGTTTATTTTCGTTGGATTATTATTATTATTATTATTATTTTACTAATGTTTTATTTTCTTTGAGAAGTTCTTAAGTTTCTTGATCAAAGTATATAATAATAATAATAATAATAATAATAATAATAATAATAATGGTCAACATTTCAAACTGAAATGTGACATACTGTTATATTTAGAATTTTGGTAAGGTTGATTTTTGAAAAGAAGCTGATTTTTTATTTATTTACTTGCTTTGACATGGTTTGTCTTGTTCCAAATAAAGAGGAAGTAGTTTTAATTTATAAAGTAATTAATTCACTGACTGGAGTTCCAAAAATAGGCATTACAGTAGGGTTCTTTAAAGGTGCAATATATAATATATTTACTGTACTAAAGCATTAAATTATCATAATATGTTATCAGAGATTTAGGAAATACTGGCTTCTCTGAAAACAATGCTACAGGTATTCTACTTTTAAATGTATGTTCCGGGCCGGAATTTCTGTTTGTGTTTTGGCCTATATGTTTCCGCCCACTGCCCATTTCCCAATAGTATTTCGACACCCCGGGATGGCAGATTTGAAACAAGTTAGCGGGCAAACACAGCGTGCTGCAGCCATGGAAGCCAGCAATACATCTAGCTAACATTGACAGAGGTATAAAAAACCCACATGAGCTGGTTTATAATTTGCAAACAATAAAAACATTGCAAACGTATACATTAGCTGATCAACTTACAGTGTAAGGCTTGTCGCTTGCCATTGTCAGTTTGCTCGTTCCTGTTGCGTGTCCTCAACCTGGCAACCCGCATTTGCTTTGAGTCTGGGGAGGAGGTATTTGGACTGCAGTATTTAAACTATCCCTTTAAATACAGAAAGTATCAAAATATAGCTCAATCTCATTTTTTTTTTTTTTATTACTATTTTACCCACATTTTGTGTGTTGTGATGTATTTTTTAAGCTTTTTAATATAACATTGTAAACTTGGCAAAATGGCGAGAAACTAAATGGAAATAAATTGTGAGCCTAGTCTTCCGTCATACTTTGAAGGCAAGTCAGTCCACTCGGTGGCCATCTTGGTAATGCTTCTGGGCAGCCAATTTCTGTGGATAGAAGCAGCATAAAAGTACAGCTCCTATCTACTTTTGTGGGTAAAGACTGAAATCTCCAAAACGGTTGGTCAAGATTTGGTCATGCAGTAAAATCTGACAAAAATGCTATCAAAACTGTTTGTTTATTTATTTATTTATTTTGTAGCTCAGATCAAGCTAATGCGCATGCATGTTCTTGAGTTAACTTAAAGGTGATGTTTGTATCTAAAAGGTGATTGGCTCTTTTACCTGTAAGACAGGACTTACTTTTCCGCCGCCATATTGAGTGTTCCATTTTCTCCCAGATTTAAATCTTAGGGCTAAACAGTCTCTGTCTCCTGTGCAAAATGCTATTTGTGTGGCTGCCTATGTAGAACATTCCAAATCAGTCACTTATGAGGTTCCGTTTAATTTAGGATGCAACATTGAAAGGCAGCAGACAGAGAGGCATGGTCACTAGGTCATTGAGAAATAATATCTCTTAACATTTTTATATGGACAACACACTTATGCACACACACTTCAAATAACACAGAAAGTCAGAGAAATAAATGACACCAATATGCAAAGGTAAATTAGGATCTTTTTTATTCCTTTCATTTTTTTTATTTGATTTTTTTTTTTATTTATAGATCTCTTTTTTTTTTTTTCTACATACAAGTCCTTTTTTAAAGTATGTCGTCATGCTGGGTGCAGCTTCAGTGAAGTAGCTCATGCAGGTGACCCATGGGGATATTACGAAGGACAAGCAAAAATCAGGGTGGACCGAGATCGAGCTGGGTCGCACCAGGGCACGCCAGGCCTCGACACGCAAACCGAACCACCACTGGACTCCACTGTACAGTCACCAAATCACAAGAAGTTAAGAAACGGGCTGGCCAGGACCAAAGGAGGATGAAAGTCAGGACTCTTCGCTAAGACATGGCTCAGTTTCCAAAAAGAATAAATAAACAAAAAAGGTTCCATCTTAGATGGGACTATGTACAGTGTTTGAATTGTGTCAGGGCTATTAGGGGAAAAAAAAATCAACTGTATTTTTAATTATTTTAGTTAGTGATTTTACTGACTTGATTAACTCGATTGCAAAGCAGTTGTGAACAAATTCATCTGAACGTAATCATGCACCAACTTCTACCGTTAACATTACCTAAAAATATCCAAGTAACCAAGTGCGACAGTTCAGCACAAAGGTAAAACGGCAATAATATAGTAATATAGACTGAAGAATTATAAATGAACAGTGATTTGTAATGTTAGTCTTATGTGAAGTCAGGGATCTGGAGTGTTAGTCCCATTCAAAATGCTTAAAATTGCTCTTGAACGTTTTGAACTTTAAGTAGGAAATCACTTTCAGATCACTGAGCGGGAATACATGCCTTAAACGATTTTCCTTTATTGGGGTAGTCATAAACGTGTTAAGAAAAAAACGTTCACCACATGTAGATTTTTGCCCATTACACCGATTTTGTGTCGCATGTAAACTCCTTTACTGGCGTTCTGACTTATCCAGTGTGATCAAGCATTGTGCGAATGCCTGTTTACATTTTGATGTCAAAAGCAGAGAATAACCAACATAGTAATAATTCGTACAAGATGGTGAAATCGTAAGATATTGTACGACTTGGCTCGTACAAAAAGGTATGACTTTTATCAATCAACAATTTCAAATCGATATAAGACAGGCATCAAATTTTAGCTAGCCTCCTATCCAACACTTTATCAGGTTTAGGGCTTGGGTAGGCAGTTAAACTTTGTAAAATTTGTAGTAACATTGTTTATAAACTTCCTCTATGGGTGTAAAAGTTATAAGTTTTTGTACAATTTCGATATACAATTTCACCATCTCGTGCTATTAATATTAAAACTTCTCTTGAGACCAATTAGAATAACCTGATGATTTCAAATCTCATGTAAACGCAGTTTTCTTATATTCTATATTTTTTAATAAGATGATTTTGGTAGTTACCAGCATACTTGTGTACTGTACTCACCATTGTTATTATAGTATTTTTTATTTTTTTTAAATAATATTTTCAATTTTCATTTGAATTTCAGTTATTTTTCTTGATTGTTTTTTGCAGGGACTAAAAACGGTTCAAGGAATGAAAACGAACGAAATTTTAGCAGAACGTAACCGAAAACCGGAACAAAATGATTTTCAATTGTTCCAGAGTGAAAACTTTATTTTTAAATGCTGGTAACCGGTTATAAATGGATAATTTTGTTCCGATCATTTTTTCATAGAACTAAAGGCCAAAGGGTTCATCACAGTAAATTTTTAGAACTACATTTCATGTTGCCTGAAAAAATTAAACATGCTTTGATCCTGAAGGAAACTGCTGCATCACACATTTCTTTGCCTAATTGTCCGTTGTGGATGTCTCATTCTCTGAATGAAGACCTTTTTAACAACTATGTATAATTACTACATATACATGCATGCCTAATCCAGATACAAGGAAACATTGTAAGAGGTAAAAAGTACATTTCTCAGTTGTTTCCAAGTCTTTAATGAATTATTGTTAGATGTGATGCATTAAATACAGATCTGATGCTGCCGGGTTTTGATTCAGAAGCAGATCTGTAAATAAAATTATACTTACTGTTAATTAACTGTTAATTAACTGCTTGTTATGATTTCTATGCCAACAAATCCACCACACAGGAAAAAAAATTTATTGCTTATTTTTGTGAGGCAAGTGGCTTATTTTGGGCTTGTTTTTCCAGACCAGGTTGCTTGTTTCTCTTGTGAGATCTGGTAACACTGCAATTGTTATTTTACCCACCCCTTAGCACAGAGTACTGTCATTTTTAAAAGAATGTTATTAACCATTCTTTTATTTTGTTCCAACCGGTAACTTTTTGAAAAGGAGGCTACAGAACAAAAAATACAGTTTTTGCTCAGAACGAACCGAAATAAAAAAATGTTTCATTTTTAGTCCCTGTTTTTTGTAGTTTTTATTAAATACAAATATTTCTATTTTGTTATTTATTTTTATTTCAGTTTTAGTTATTTTAGTTTTAGGGATTGACTAATTTATGAAGTGCTTCAGCTGACAGAGAAAATGGAATAAAACTTAATTTATGGCACACTTAAGTTCTTAAAGTACTGTTAAACTTACTGAAACAGTAATTTCTTTAACAGAGATAGTGTAGTAATTATGGAAATATACAGATTTAATCAAATGATTATTTATTGTATACAGAGGCAATGCAACATGCTCACCTCACTACTGAGATTAATGCATTTCCAAATGTATTTTGTTGTGGTGCTAGATCTGACAGTTCAAAACTGCAGATGAGTTCATATTGCTCCTTGATATTTACATAATTTTGGGTGGAAAAAATGAAATGAAAACTAAAAGTACAAAAACTAAATATAGTTTGTGTTTTTATTTTATTTAATAAGTCGTCAAGGCAAGATTTTTATTTTTAGTTTAGTTTTTTAATCTAATATTCGTATCTTATTTTATTTTAGTTAACAATGTTTTTTTTATTAGTTTTAGTTTTCTTTAATGAGAATAACTCTCAATTTGTCTTATTGAGAAATAATCTTGTTACATCAGGGTAATAATTGATTTTTTTCTTTTTGCATGTTAATTTTTTATAATTTGTTCTTATGGGGGTCTCTTAACTGTTACGGGGTCCAGGACCCCTACAGCCCCTCCACCCCATTAATTCGAACACTGACCATGTACATTGTGACATCATTCATCAAAATGCCCTGCATAAAAGTAGAAGCAGACAGCTGAAGTTCTGACAGTTGTAAGGTAAAAACAAAACTAGGATGATGAAAAAAAAAAAAAAAAAAAAAAGAAGAAGAAAAAAAAAGAAAAAGTTCCATAAGTCTGCTGTCCTTGAAAAGTGTCACACGAAAAGCTGTACTTTTTGCTGAGCCACATTTATGCTGAACCGCCTGTGCTCATTAATTTCAGGGCATAATCGTTTCTATTATAGCAAAGGATGTCAAAGTCTACAGTCATTAATCATTACAGTACTGTAGATTCCCCATACGCTCATAGGGGCCCTTCGGAAATACATTATGGTCCAAACCACAGGCTCCACACTGCAATGAAATGGGCACTAGACCCCCTTTTCTCACCCAGGAATTTTCCAGGCTCTGTGTAAAGACTTTGAACCCAAATGCATGTTGCTTAAGTTAATAATAATAATAATAATAATAATAATAAAAACATTTCATACATATGCAAACAGTCCACTGCATCTTAGAGGGTCACGATATATTTACAGCAGTACATCCACCATGTACAAGAATACTGAGAATTACTAGCATGTTCCAAAGCCAGTCCTGACTAATTCAAATTAAATGTACACATGAAAAAATACATTAGTGAATAAATGAACACACCTCAAGGCAAAACTGTAAAATGCTGAACAATCTTTACACCAATAACGTTCTCATCTTTAAAAAATAGTCTCCGTTTGTTTCAATGTTTAAAAGGGGAAAAAAAAAATTGACATCTTTGGTGAAGATTCAGCAATCTCCAAGTCATGGTGCCTCGATGTCTCTGCAGAGTGCCAAATGGGCTCAACATCAGGTGCACAAACAAACACACTCGAACAAACAAACACACACACACATTCTGCTGTTTTTTTAAAAGGTTTAAAATCAACATAATCCCACTTGAGAAACCTGATGCCATTGTGGGGGATTGGAAAGAGAGCGCCTTCAGAAAACGGTGCAGTGTGGTGCAAGTCTGTTTTTGTGGAAGGCAAAGATGGCTGAACTGCAAAAAACCGCAGGCTCGGATGTCCCTGCAGCACATCAATATTTGAAATCCTCAGATCTGATTGTGAGGGTTATAAAGGAATAGTTCACGCAAAATTACCCCATGTCATTGCAAACACGTATGCTGTTATTCCCCCCCGGAACACAAAAGAAGAATTTTTGAAGAAACAAAAAAAATAACAGCAGATGGATTTGGACCAACATGAAGTTGAGTAAATAATGACAGAAATTTTATTTTTGGGTGAACTAATCCTTTAAATACTAATGCAGCCTTCTTTCTTTTCTTTCTAGTATAAACATTAATACTCCTGGAATATGAATACCTCCAATGCTCAATCAAAAAATGAGTACAGAAAATAGGTCTGCTTTCAGAATCTCAGTAATTTTACCAGTCAAACATTCTGCACTGGATAAGCCATAAATCAAAGACAGCCTGTGCTATTGGTTCAGAACCTTGTACAACAGACGTCTCCATAGGGGAAACCTCTTCCTCAAGGACTTAGCAGAACTTAGCCTTACAGAAGCAGTTTTTGCAAAGGAATGCAGGCATTCAGGTTTATGAACAAAGAAAAAGTCTCAAACAAGACAAGGATAAAGTGAAAGTCAGAGTGGACCCTGCAAACCCTCCCTTCTGCATGCAGAGATGGATTTTGTCAATATAAAACGTGCAGCATTTTTCAGACCATTCTGCCATCTAAAAAACTATCACGAATGTCCTGCGCTCAAACCTGCAGTGACTGAATGCAGCGTGGATGTTACAGGAATATTTAACCCTAATATGATCATAATTTACTGTTCGAAACCCATAAGGTGTATTTCTTCTTGGAACACGAAAGGAGAACTTTTGAAGAATGTACAGGCTCCTTTTTTGCATGCAATGAGAGTTCATAATGACCATGTCTGTCAAACTCCAAAAAAGGACAAAAAACATAAAGTAGTCCATATGTCTTGTGCATTATATTCCAAGTCTTCTGAAGCCATACGATAGCTTTATGTAAAATTTAAGTCATTTTTCACTGATAATCTCCCTCTCAGCTGCAGCTGTCAAATCTCATTTTTGTATCTGTGCAAATTGGTTATGATGCACATGAGAACCAATGGAATTTTCAGCATCAACATGGCCTTTTTTTGGGGTCTTTTCTGGCTTTAATAGCAAGAGGACAGTGGAGAGCTGACAGGAAATGATAGGGGAGAAGAGTAGGAATGGGATTGGGAAAGGACTTCATGAGCCAGGACTCATACTCAGGTCACCCATGATGCATCAGCTTTATATGTCATGAGTGCAGCCCGCTAGGCTATGGCTCAGACCAACATGCCCTTTTTGAATCTGAATGTAAATGCAAATGAGATTTCAGAGCTTTTGCGGAGGGAAAGATTATCAGTGAATAGCTATTTAAATGTTGGTCAATTCCTCACGCAAAGCCACTGTACGGCTTCAGAAGACTTGAAATATAGCGCACAAGTTAAAAAAAAACTTTTTTAAGGTGCTTTGATGGTGTTTTTGGTCATATTTGGAGCTTGACAGTCATAGTCACGGTGAACTGTCCTTGTATAGAAAAAGAGCTGCATTAAGATTCTTTAAAGTTTCTGGAAGAATGTGGACGATGAAGTACAGGTGAACTATTCATTTAACACAAGTGTATCTGAATCACACTAACAGGAACCTGCCATTTGTGTGGTAAGTTGGAGTCCATGCAGCTTATTGGTCAAAACAGTGTAAAAACTAAAAAAGTAGGGGCTTCTAAAATTTTTCATTTTAATTGGCTAGTGAAGCACTATGCCCAGATAAAGGGCTTTGAGCAAGGCCTGAATCAAAGCGATGTGCCTTACACAATACGAAAATGCATTTCAGACCTCTGAGAAATTTATATATATTTTATATAATTTATCAGTGCACTTTGGTTGCATCCATAAAAGGACTATTCCATCATCCAATTCAAAATAAGACCAGTTGGGGATACAGTATATATTTCCAAGCTCTCAAGAAACCATATGCAAATTCATGTTTCCCTCTGAAGTTAAATTAAAATCTGAAATCTATTCTGACTATAAAGACATGTTATGCTAAATCTACACTAAAGCCTACGAGTCCTGACAAAAGTTTAGTTTCTAGCTAAAGGGACCATGCCGTGTATTTATTATCTAAATGATTCCCTCTCTAAGATCTGGAGGAAATGGAATAAAAAATAAAAATATGCATATGATTTGCATATTAAAGAGAACCATGCTCAACAAAGGTGAGCCAGCATTAGGGTAGGCTGGACCAGGAAACCCGTGCACAGATGTGTGGTCGACCTGAAGCCATATGCATGCACATTAATGGCATCAAGGTTTTGTCAGAACAACCCTCTCAAAAAAAAAAAAAAATTTAAAAAAAAAAAAAATTTTAAGAAACCAAAACAGAACATAATAAAAACAAAACTATATATATATATATATATATATATATATATATATATATATATATATATATATATATATAAGATTAAAAAAAAAAACCCGAACAAAATAAAAACCAAACAAAACTAAAATAAAAAACGAAACCCCAAAATAAAACAAAACAAAAAACAAACAGAAATGTAAAAAATTAATTTTTTTCCAGTTACAAATGACATTACTTCCTGTTATCTGCTGTAGGCTAATGCCGCTAACTTCAAAACAAACAATCATTTACATGACAATCTGCTTCTACATTAAAATTAAAATGCAAATTTATGATTGCACACAAAGAGAGAGCAAAATGAGACACTAAAGGGCTCTTGGTTTGTCTGAGAACAAACACAATCACACACACACACCCACACATCAAGTGAAATATTAACAGCTGGTTGTTGTCATGTCCTGGTCTTTGTTTTGGTCCCTCTTCAAGAGTTCAGGGAGAACTGGTCCTGTTCTATGGGCTTTTTCACCCAGGCGCCCAGGCCTGCTTTGTGAAAGGCCTTGATGAGCGTTTGCTTCGCTGTGTGGTACTCCACTGCTGCTTGTTTGGCTTCGTGGTATGAACTGGGCTTGGCCACTTTGATCCGAAGAGTTGACAACAGCTGCGGAGAGGGAAAATGAGAGGTGACACTTTTAATTTACTCACTAACTGTTTGCTTATGCGCTGGGAGTGTGCCTATAATGCCTAAAAGCTCGCTAGATTTTAATAAAAACTTTAAATGGATGGTTCATCCAAACATGAAAATTCTATCATCATTTACTCACCCTCAAGTTGTTCCAACCCCATCTGACTTTTTTTTTTATCCTTCCATGGAACATAAAAGGAGATGTTAGGCAGAATGTTAGCCTCAGTCACCATTCACTTTCATTATAAAAGATGCAATGAAAGTGAATGGTGACTGAGGCTAAGATTCTGCCTAACATCTCCTTTTATGTTCCACTGAAGAAAGAAAGTCATAGGGGTTGGAACAACTTGAGGTTGTGTTAATGATGATAGAATTTTCATGTTTGGATGAAACCTAGCGAGCTGCCTACTTTTAGGCATTATAGGCACAGTCCTGGTGCACAAGCAAAAAGTTTCAATGTAATGCATTTTATCATATAAAAAAGGTGAGAGCCGTACCTTAGAGTACAGCCGAACCCAGCGGCTGTATAGGGCGTGCTTACAGAGACGAGAGGGTCTACCCATGTCATCCTTGCCTGTGGTGGCATTGATGACTTCTAGAGCCTGGTCTCCCACAGCCCAGTTCACACTGAAGTTGGGAGCCTTTCCTGGCTGCCGTGCCTCAGCGTTACTGATTCCTGCAAACAAAAACCACAGTGGAAAGGCAAATCAAGAGACAGCCTTTTGCTACTCTGTAGGTCCATACAATGCAAATTAATTGTGACCAAATTTTTTAAGCTCCATAAAGCACATAAGTAATCCATAAGACTCCAGTGGTTTAATCCATGTCTTCTGAAGCGATCCAATTGGTTTTAGGTGAGAAGAGACCAAAATGTATCACCCTTTTCACTGTACATCTTGTCATTGCAGTCTGTAAGCATGATCATGATTTCAAGCTCGATTACACTTACTAGTGCTTGATGCATGCAAAGAGCACTAGATGGCGCTAGGAAGTGTAATTGAGCTTGAAATCATGATCACCAAGAAAACGTGTGGATGTCAAGATTTACAGTGAAAAAGGAGTTACATCTGTTCTCATCCAAAACCGACTGGATCACTTCATATGACATGGATTAATGTTCATATGTCTTATGAATTACTTTCATGCTGCCTTTATGTGCTTTTTGGAGCCTCAAAGTTTTGGTCACCATTCACTTGCAGTGTAAGGACCTATAGAGCTGAAATATTATTCTAAAAATCTTTGTGTTCAGCAGAAGAAATAAAGTCACACATCTGGGATGGCATAAGGGTGAGTAAATGATGAGAGAATTTTCACTTTTGGGTGAACGATCCCTTTAATGCTGAATATTTGTTGACTGACATAATGATGTTTTTTCACTGCTGTTTTGTGGACTGATCAGTGATCATATAAACCAGTCTAAGGGGCCGTTCATACCAAACATGTCCTTGCGTCTATAAAAAAGCTATATGGTATACAACAAATGGAACAGAACACAAGTGTCTTTAGACATGATTTTACAAGTAGAAGTCCTTTTCATCTTGCTACAGCATCTAAAAAAAATGTGGCACTCTTGCACAAGACACTGAAAAAAAAAAAGTGAAACTGCGCAGCGTTCAAACATATCCATCTAGAGCAAATTTACATAGAAAAACAAATAAAAAAGTGCAGACGGACAGAAAAACATGTTTTGTGTGAATGGCCCTTGAAATGACACAAAACATAAATGGCTTATTGCTCCATTCATTACTAATTTAACAAAGGAAAAAAATACAAATAAAGATCATTTCAGATCATTTACACACATGTCAGTCTCTGAGCAAATTTTCAGGTAGAATTATGAAGCACAGGTGGAGTACAACAAAGGTTTTATGTTTCAACCTACTAATTAAATGGAATTTTTAAGCAGAACACCTTTAAAAAGCATGTTCTTATGGGAATCTGATGTAACCCAGTGCAAAAGCTGTGCAGTATACTTCACATGATGCAGGACAAGGACCATATAGCAAAGTATAAAAAGGTTATAAACTTCATTAATTGTAAATACTTCTCCAAACACAGCTGTTTTCCAGAAAACATTCTGAAATTCAAGTAATTAAAGGGATAGTTAATCCAAAAAATGAAAATTCTCACCATTTACTCACCCTCATGTCATCCCAGATGTGTATGACTTTCCTTCTTTGCTGAACACAAACAAGGATTTTTAGAAGAATATCTCAGCTCTGTAGGTCCATACAATGCAAGTGAATGGTGGCCAGAACTTTGAAGCTCCAAAAAGCACATAAAAGCAATATAAAAGTAATCCATAAGACTCCAGTGGTTTTAATCAATGTCTTCTGAAAGCGATATGATAGGTGTGGGTGAGAAAAAGATCAATATTTTAGGTCCTTTTTTAGTATACATTTTCCTCCCTGCACAAAGAATGCGAATCGGCAAAAACAAAAGAAAGTGAAAGTGGAGATTTATAGTAAAAAAGGACTTACAAAAGGACTTAAATATTAATCTGTTTCTCACCCACACCTACCATATCGCTTCAGAAGACATTGATTAAAACACTGGAGTCATATGGTTTACTTTTATGCTGCATTTATGTGCTTTTTGGACCTTCAAAGCTCTGACCACCATTCACTTACATTGTGAGGACCTACAGATCTGAAATATTCATATAAAAATCTTTGTGTTCAACAGAAGAAAGTCATACGCATCTCTGATGGCATGAGAGTGAGTAAATGAGTGTGTTTACATGCACGTTCTTACACCGATTATGCTTAATGAGCCGACAAGGTGTGTAAACGCAATAAACGGCATTCTTTTATCAGTGTAAGGTCATAAACGGTGTAAGAATAAACCGGTCGACATGGGAAGATTTTTGCTCATTACACCGATTTCGCATGGCATTTATCGGTGTTCTCACCAGCTTATCCAATGTGCACACGTGTTGGGCGCATGTCTCTTCACGGTTTGACATCAAAAGCAGAGAATAACACGATTATTTCACATCTCATGTTAACACGATTTCCTTGCTTTGTCCGATTTTTAAATAAGCTGATTTTTTGGGAGTAATCAGTGTATTGGTGTGCATGTAAATGTGCTCAACAATGAGACAATTTACATTTTTGGGTGAACTATCCCTTTAATTGAATTGTCTATAGACTGAGCTGATAATTTTTTTGCTTTCTCTATACGAAAAAAAAAAAAAAAAAAACTGACAATATGAGAAATCCCACTGGGGCATATGGGGCAAACTTTAAATTACTGAGGCAGGCCACCAGTGTACGATGGGGAGATAGAGGCCAAACTTAATTCGAGTAATTCATCAACCGACTAGGAAATTGAAGGTGAGTGGGGGGAAAACACTCCGTCTAGTAAATGCTAATATAATTTGACACGGCTGCCATTTTCAATGATTTAGAAGTGAAAATGTGAGCTCTTACCGCTGAGCAGGGGGCGGTTAAGGGAGAATTGCTGGGGCAGGTCTTCAATGTCAGCAATCCGCTGGTACATGGCTCGCGAGAGATGATCAGCATGGTACAGGCTGCCCAGAATGATGCTGGAGAAGTAGATTGGCTCTGTGAAGTAGCTCATTAGAGAGCCCTGGATGCCCACCACATTCCATCTGCAGAAAACACACCAAAACAAGACACAATTGAGCTGTTGGTTCTCAGCTGATTTTGTTTCAGGACCCAGATTTTATACTGGACATCAAGTGGCGGCCCAACACAGTACCAGACTTGTTTATTGTACAAAAGGTCACAAAATGTCCTTAAAATCTAACATTAAATCGTGAACTACATATGCCCAACAGAATTCAAAATTATTAGAGGGATGCTCTAGGTTCAAAACAAGTTAAGCTTTTGAAGCATAATGTTCATTACCACAAAATTAAAATATTAAGGAAAATAAAAATAAAAATGGCTGTTTAAGTAAGGTACTTACAATAGAAGTGAATGGGCCAGTCCATAAAGATTAAAATACACACTGTTTGTATAGCCACAAGACGTGAACATTACAGTGTGATAAATATTGTTTACTAACCTTATCTGTGTTAAGTTACGTCCAATATTACAACTTTGCTGTAATGACGACATAACACCAGTAAACCATGTAATCTGGTACCTCGCTGTAACATTTGTAAATCTCTTATTTTTTCACACTAAAATCATGTTAAAATGTATAATATTTCAATCATATGGCTATACTATTTAAAAAGTGTGTATTTTAATGTTTATGGACTGGCCCCATTCACTTCCATTGTAAAATCCTTACTGTAACCACGATTTTTGCTTCTTTTTAAAAAAAATTATCATTTTTGTTGTTGTAATAAAAATTATGGCACAAAAAAAACAGCTTGTCTTTCTAGTTTGAGTGTTTAGTTTTTAAGCGTCTGTTGAATTTCAATTGGCACCCAATAATTCACCACAAAAAATGTGGTTGGCACAAACCATGTTTACCTTTGTTGCAAGTGAACCAGTTTTTGAAGTAGTCTGGGACATATTTGCTTTTACCAAGCAAAGATTTGTTCATAGTTTTTTGAGAATGAGGGCATGCCACACAATCTACCCACATTGGCATCTGCCTAATCTGGCTAGCTTCTTTGAAGCAACAGATCAATTTGCACCAGAATGATTGAACAACAACAAAAGATATGGGAAATGTCTTCTCCTGCCTTTTAAAAGTTGATAAGCATATTTAATTTGCTATCCTAACTATGCATAATTCTATGGTTTGTTGCATTTTATAAATTGCACTTTAGCATTATTTTTCCCCTGCTGTCCATGGCTATATCAGAACAGACTTGCAACCCATGCGACCCACTGTACTGGAGACACGATTGCTGTTGCAATGGTTATACTGCGTAGAAGTTGTCTTCATAGGAGTAAATGATTTTTTTGGTTTGTTTGTCCTTGCGTGAAGCATTTTCAACACTTTGACATAATAAAACACTCTTTCAATCCCTGATGTTCCATCTACAACGTAAAAATTACCATGTATATAGCATGTATACAAGACAAACAGGAAACAACAGTTACAGAATCTGTAAGATCCTTAGGACTGGAAACACAAATACATGCGAGGAGGAAAAGCAATCTGGTCAGCAGCCCCGTTGTGAATGATTTTCAAATGTTCGATATATAAAATCAATCAATAGTGGATGAATTGTTTCATTGGTGCAGTTTTTCCAAACCAACTCATTTACGTCTTCATAAGGTCCCAGACTCACTTACTTGTCTCTTCCTTAGCAGTACACAATTACCCAATCAAAAGGCCTAATTAAGCCAAAATCTACTCCGTGAAACAACACCTGGTCTTTGCGGCTGAAAAGTACCCCAACTAGAGTGATTGGAGCTGCTCTCCTCGGCCTGACCAATCAACTGACTCAAATGTCAGACAGACAAAGTCCAAATTTTGCTACTATTAATACGACAACTTTTCAGCCAAGCAGACAGATTTTTTACTATCTGCATGAAGTGAGGTCAAGTTTGAAGTTTACATTGGCCCCGTTTCCACCTGGTATTACGATGCGTCTTGTGTGACCACTTGTGTTCGGATTTGGAGGGGAGGGTCTCTCTTTCATGACGACATACATCAATCACTGTGTCAGTGTGTTACTGCATGATACTAAAGTGCAACAAAGTAGGTAAAGCAAAAAAAGCAACAAAAAAATAAAATGAAAATGAAAAACTGCACGCTGTTTCTCCCAGATGCGGTTGAAGGCACAAACACAACATTTCAAGCAGAATTATCCATTATTTTAGTGGATTATCTGTAGTAAAGGAGCTTCAGGTGTTTGTGCTTGTCATCTGTTGATATCAGACACACTAAAGAAGATCCGTGGAGCTCTTGCGTTTGTGTATGTATCCGCTTTTTAAAGTTTTCCGATTGGATGGTTAATTCCTTAAAATCGCTCGTAAACGCCAAAGTTTAAACTCTTGTTTAAGCGCAGTGGCTGATTTGGTGCGTCTCTGCTGCCAGGACGGATTAGCGTTCACACCTCAAATGCGATGTGGTCACATACATTTTTGACCACATTCGTATGTGGTTTTTGTGATCCGATCACAAAACGGTTTAGACTTCGTTTAGACCTGTATTTAGGGCTGAACGCATGTGATCGGATCAACCGAAACACATCTTAATACCAGGTGGAAACGGGGCCTTTGACTAAGAACAAAGTGACTTGGAGTTTGTTTGGTTTTTACGTGCCATTTAGGAGCAGGTTTATCTGCAATAGTTGACATCCCAATAATAGACTGATGTGGAAAAACTCAAATAATTGCACAGCAGTCGTTCTGCGAATGGCTGTATAGAAAACACAGAAGATATTAGCAAAAATGTATATAGACTTGCAGTCAGAATTGATGTTTGCCCAAAAGTAATGAGTGGGTCAAAGACGTTATTCAAAAATACATAAAAAAAATGCAATTCACAAAACATTTACTTGAATACACCTCTTCAAGTCTCATTAAAAGCTGAAATTCTTAAGAATTTTTTTTTGGCATGAGTAGTGCAGAATTATCTATTATTATTATTTCTTAAAAAAATAATATTTAATATTCTTTAATATTTAATAATAAAAAAATACATAAATTTAAATACAAAAAAAACTCTTCACCAAATAATAAACATGTACAGTTTGTTGCCAATTTGTTGTCATGTGACAAAAAAATAAAACTTAATATTAATAACAAAACAGCATAAGATATTAAGTCTTGCTGTCAGAGAAATGACAATTTAGTAAACTTTGTTTAAAACAAGAAAAAAAAAAGAAAAAAAAAAATGCCAATGGGATTAGAAAAACAAATAGTTTCCCCTTTAAGTTTATTTTTCTTACCACATTAAAAATATTTTTTTCTATTTTTTTTTAAGAATAAACCTCACAAAATTTTTTTCGATTTCTCTGAAAACAAGACATGTCATTTTGCTTAAGTAAATTTATCTAGTTTTAAGAATGTTTAGATATTTTTACTAGAAAACAAGACAAAATACTAATTAAGAAAATGATTTTTTTTACAGTGTATGAATTAATAAATTGATATTATATTGCTTTTACTTGGCTGTAAAGCAAGGGTTCTAATCAAAAGAACTGTGATGCGTGAAAAAGCCACACAGTGAACTAAAGATCATGTTTAGATCAAGCACAGCTTATATAATTCATCCACCGTTAATAATTCAGATTTATGATAGAGGGATGGAAGAATTTAAAGCTGACGCTATAAACACGCAGGCAATAGATCCATGCTATGATGTAAGACTGCTCTTGAATTCCATCAAGTCAATTATGGTGAGGAAAGATCCAAAATGTAGGAGTGCATTGTAAACAAGACAGAGATCAATAACTGCCTCCGAAAAAGGTTTAAGCAGTAAATATAGCAGGGGTTGACAACCTTGAACATATACATCGATTGTTTGGGACAGTTTTAGTTTTTGAAATATTGATAGAAACGTTCATTTCACTCTTTGTTCACATTATCATAGTTTTAAACATATAGTGATTTGTATTTTTATAATGGATTTTCATCACTTAATATTGAAAGTCTGGGTCTGGGACAAGGGTAAACATTACAATTTGTACATAAAAGGCATTTGAAAAGTGCAAAAATAAAAAATTAAAAAATACGAAGGCCGTTTTAATGTGATCTTCATATAACAAAAAGAAAACTGATGAAATCTGTTTGTGTTAATAAACATCAACCTATGGGAAACTGCCCAGGGCATACATCAATTAAAAAAGTTAATTTAATGGATTTTATGTTTTTACAGAATAAACCAACAAACCAGTCTGGTTGAAAGGGCGGAACCTTTGTAATGTGTCCGTCCAGAGTCATTACACTGACGCACATCATAAACACACACAACAGTGATTCAGTGTCAGTGATCAAATGATGCGGAAAGGACCTCTTAATGCTATTTGATGTACAAGACAAGCACAGATGGAATTTGTGACAATCAAGTATTTTTCAGCCTAATAAGGCACATTTTAATTACCACAGAAGCACGTCAAGTCTTATCTATCACTAAAACAGAGAATGAGACAATTTTGTCAGCAAGCACTTTTTATGTGGAGTTCAAAGCAGAGCTTGATGCTGACTCCCTGACGTGAATCATGAACACAGCTTCACGATTGCTGTAGGAAAGCGGATAGCCACAGTCTGTAATATTGTAGAGGATGAGAGTTTAAGAGATTTAATGCCCATTGCAATTAATATGCAACCAATGGGGAGACTAGTTCTTTCAATTAGTCAAACTCCCACTTGTTCTTTGGGAAATGTTAAATGTTACTTGAATTGGTGCTATTTTAGTTCATTTCTATCTTTATATTGTGAAAGGATTTGTTTGGAAAATGCTATTTTTTTTATTATTTTTTTTCTCTGTTGACCTCTCTCATCAACAAGGCATTTCCATCCGCAGAACTGCCGCTCACTGGATGTTTTTTGTTTTAGGCACCATTCGGAGTAAATTCTAGAGACTGTTGTGTGAAAATCCCAGGAGATCAGCAGTTACAGAAGTACTCAAACCAGCCCGTCTGGCACAAAATCAAATCAAATCAAATCAAATCACTTTTATTGTCACACAGCCATGTACACAAGTGCAATGGTGTGTGAAATTCTTGGGTGCAGAATTTCCATGTGATTATCTAATCAGCCAATCATGTGGCAGCAGTACAGTGCATAAAATCATGCAGCTACGGGTCAGGAACTTCAGTTAATGTTCACATCAACCTTCAGAATGGGGAAAAACTTCAGTGATTTGGACCATGGCATGATTGTTGGTGCCAGACGGGCTGGTCTGAGTATTTCTGTAACTGCTGATCTCCTGGGATTTTCACGTAAAACAGTCTCTAGAATTTACTCCGAATAGTGCCAAAAACAAAAAACATCCAGTGAGTGGCAGTTCTGCGGACGGAAATGCCATGTTTATGTGAGAGGTCAACAGAGAATGGCCAGACTGGTTTGAGCTGACAAAGTCTATGGTAACTCAGATAACCACTCTGTACAATTGTGGTGAGAAGAACAGCATCTCAATTGCTCAGTTGCAATTATATATATATATATATATATATATATATATATATATATATATATATATATATATATATATATATATATGAATAGATGAATAGATGACTTACTCATCAGAAATTATATCCTTCGCTGGATCAAGTCGATACTTAAAATGCAAGCGTTTCTCATCAGAGTTTCGATCTTCTGATGAAAATTTGAATTCTTCCTCACTGTTCAGGATCATCTATAGAGCTTCATCGCATGTGTAGTGTGCCTTCATTCAAAAGCGATAGGAAATCGATGAATCTGATGAAGCCTGATTGCATTTTTACAGCATTGATGGGGGCGTCAGATCATTAACGTATGAATAGCGGGCTCCGCGAATGAACGTGCCTGGACCAGCACTAATGAGCTGTACCTCCAGTGAGTTTCATACGCATTACATAATCAGAGAATGTGTGTTTTTGGATTTGAATTGGTTCATTTAAAAGTAGACATTTCATGGTTTCTATAGACATATTTATCGTGCCTGTGCGACAATTATATGCTGAGTTTTGGTTAATTTTTGATACGTGCTCCAGAAAAAAGTTTACGGAGACAGAGGCAGCAGAAAGTGCATCCTGTTTTTTTTTCTTTCTGTATTTTACAAAAGCACAACATTTTGTTTCTATTGTGAGTGGACACAAATAAAAGTAGACCCTTATCTGTACGGCCATCAATGATGGAGTATTTTAAGTCGTTGCTGTTGTTATTAGAAAAAAATCCAAGTGATCGCGCCGGCACCTCCGTTGACTCCAGAGGGTTAAAATAATTATTCTCAGTTTCAGTGCTGGGTAGTTACTGTGTTTTGGCTTTGTCGCACAGTTTATATCAGTGGGAGGGGGTGATGTGGCACAGTGGTTGACGAGAAAAAATAAATAAAAAATGGCACTTCTGTGTCAAAAAGGTTGCCGACCCCTGCAATATAGGCTTAAAGAGCAGGTACTGGCCCTGGCAGAGGAGACGCAGACTTCTAACAACACAACACAGCTATTCATCTCAGTAGATGTTCCTTGAGTTAGAGTATGAATGTGTCAGCCTGTCCCTGAGCAACACATGAACTGCTCCAGCCCTGACAAAACACAGTTTTCTTATGTAAATGAGAGCAATAAACCAAATCAGCAAACACTTCAGTATCAATGAGATGGCATCAACATGACATGGTCGCTGTCATGGTATTTCAATGCTTCAAATAATGCAATTCTGTAGAAATGTACATAATAAATTCACAGCACCTGATGTGCAAAATAAACATCAGCTATGGTGGGTTTAGTTCACTAAACAGCACTGTGTAAATGAAGGCTGGCAAACTGTAATCTGATTAAATACTTTTCACTGGTGTTACAACCCTTGCTTCATTTGTGATGTGACAAATTCTCTTAAAAGATTAATTTTCTAAGATGGTGTCAATAGCATCACAAAACATACACTGCTGATCAGACTAAAATCAATAAATCATACCATTAAATATATTTTTTTTAAATAACAATCTTTCACATAAACATTAAACAATGTAACCCCAATGATATATTTAAATGAACAGTTAAAATGTAAATTAATAACTTTTTTAACATGCTGGGAAAACCACAATATTCACATTTAAGCAGCCTCATCTTCCTCTGAATTTGGAAGTTTTTAAAAAATTTTTTTACCTAACAAGTTTTTAACATTGATAACACCAATGACATGAAATCATCGGACAAACATTCTTTTTACATTATTTACATTATAAATTACTTATTTTGTTTTGCTTTTATGCTTTACCCAAAAACAAATAATAAAATGGGTAAAAAAAATAAACACATAAATATCTGTATGTCATAGAAGTGGTGCACCAGATGAAGGGGACAAGGATTTTTTCAGGCGGTTGACAAATTCAAATATATTTCTGAAAAATATAAAAAGTGTAAACAATATAAATTCAAACCACTTCATGTTATTTAATAAAACGCTGTTTATAGAATTATGCCTTTTAAATGTGGTTTCATTTCCATGAATGAAAAGGGACATATTTGTCACCATATTTTGATAATGACCCAATGGCGAAATGGATCAATTTATTGAAAAGAACCAACTCAAAATAATAATTTGCATAAAAATCAGATCATCACAATGGCCTATGGCTTGCGAGCACGTTTTACTGTACATGAGCTATTTGTAGCTGAATTATTTTAAAGCAAAGCATCACTAGAAAAATTTCTATGCTCGATAAAACTTTTCATTACATTACCATGATTTACTAATTTCCATGCCTGAAAAATACCCTTAAAATTCCCTGATATTTCCAGGTTTTCCATGTCCACAGGAACATAACTTCTACTTTCAGATAAGTGCCTATTTTGCACAAAAAAAAAGGGGGGTCTGTGTATCGAGGTGCACACAGGCTAATCTCTCATTAGGACCTGTGCTCTCTGGTCACAGCCATCTCTGACACGTCCTTATCTCACCATTCACAGCTGCTGGGCGACAGAGTCAGACAGCACCACCCACTGACCTCACATGATAAATGAACACTACCTTCTCCACTGCTGATATGCATTTCTTTCTTATTTAACTAGGGTTAAAGCAAGGAATTTTAAACCCACACACCACAAGTATACAGCCTGTCAATTATAATGTCTGGTAAGAGTCAATGGGAAATTATAATTCATAAAGCTCTTATAATATTCCTATCAGTGACACTGTAGTGACAGGTAAAGTCTCTACCATGTGTGTGCAGTAAGATTAACCAGAAGGTTTCAGACTAATCATTTTACTGAACTGACCATCATTCTAATGAAAAAGGCACTGTTCCAAAACCAGGCGAGCATACTAGCTAGGTATCAAATTTATATTACATTCAATACTAAAAAGTATCATAAAATGTAGCTGAATTAATTTTTTTAACTGAGTGTGTGCTCTATGTATTGTACGTGCATAGACTGATGCATTTTTACTAATGTAAACAACTGGAATCAATTGCGATTCTATTCATGCACTTGTTAAGTGGAGTTGCTGGATATGTAGAGCATGCAAAAATCTCTAACTTAAAATGTTCTATCTTGGTTAGGATGCTATCTCTGAAGGCACAGTAAGACAGCTCACTAGGTTTTGGAGTCAGGGTCACTAATTAACTAAGATTTTATCACCGAAAGTGTTTGAAGTGTGGGGCAGAAACTGCCCTCTCAGTGAATTCCCTTTTATTTGCTAACATTTGACCTTTTTCATAATATTCTACTCTAGGTTTATCTAGTTATGGGTTTAGAAACCAAAATGACCATTTCAATTAACTGATTTAAATAAATGTTATAAATGTATGCCCTCATAAAGGTAAAACATGGCCTTGAAAATCAATTCCAGGGAGCACAAATCAATTTATTTATCCTTATTAATTTAATATATATATATACCTGTATATAAAATAATTTATACATGTTGCCCGATACCTTGCGATTTTGTCACTGCACGACATCGTAAGCAGTCGTTCTCCCTGCAGAACTCCGTCCCATGTCTGTATGGTGTTACTAGTGCGCACTGGGATGGTCCCCTCACCAGATTCGATCTTGGTCCTCAGTTGGCCTCTTGCCTTCCTGTTTGGGTGTCTGTCGCCCTGGTCTGAGGAGAACAAAAAAAAAAAAAATAAAATAAATAAATGCTAAAATGTACAATAATGTTCTACAGGTTAACATTATGTAATGCATTAGATCAGTGTTTCCCAACCAATTTGAAAATGATCAAATTCCACAAAATAAATAAATGCATGAAAAAAAATAATTTCAGGGATCCAAACTCCTCACCTTTCGGATAAATTCGCCGTTTTGAAACAATAATCGGTCACTTTTGTGATTGTGAAGAGCCTAATGATTAATGTGCAAAAGTGACTGATATTTATATGCGTTAAGGGGCTTTCACATGACTCACATCAGCGCTGCAGAATACATTGAAGTCTATGAAGTGACGCCACTTCACACCAAAGTGTTTTTCACACACATGAGAGTAATAAGCAACAAGAAATATTTAAAAACTGTCCAAATTTGTGAAGAGACATTGAATGTCTCATAATTTCTTTTAATTAAATATTACCTTCTCGTTTCCAAGTATCAGAGACCCCAGTTATTGAACTAATTTAAATTCACCAAGAAAATGCTTAGACCTAAACATAAACGAGTCATTTTATTACTTTCTGCTGTCAAAGCAACTGCAAGCTTTTTTTCTCTCTTCCAAATACGTTTTCAATGTTTATTGTGTACACCTCCCACTTTTTTACGTGGAAAACTCGTAAAATCGACCTTCTGTGATGCTTTCTGCAACGCTTATCAGGTGGAGTGCAATGTGGCGCTTGACGCTGGCATTGAACGGAGCGTTGACGCCTCGACTCCTCGAAAATGCGCTTTACAATGACGAAAAAACATTATTGAAACTCAAAATTATTACTATTAGGCTATTTTTGTCCTCTTTTCAGATAAAAGTCATGCTCAGCAGTTTAAATAGGGTACTGTAGGAAAATGATACCGTAGATCTGCTTTGTGTTTATAATTCTTCTACTGAAGTCAGTAGATTTTTAGCCATGCAAGTTTTAATAAAGGAGAACATTATTGAAACTCACTATTATTAGACTATTATTGTTGTCTTTTTGGATGAAAAATAATGCTCAGACTGAAGGAAGACTATAGATCTGCTTTGTTCTTTTAATGCTTAAACACTATAAAGTCTCTTGGTAGATTTCGATCATGAACGACTCAAGATGATTCACAGACTCACTCATAGCACATAAGACGCTCATTTGTTGCCACCTAGTGACATTTCCAGAAGGGGTCACTGAACTAATCAGTAAATAAAATTGAACAAATTTGTGAAACAGAAGCAAGCCTCACCAAAATACTCTTTATTTTGCAGCTAATTCTGCACAATTGTAAACTTGAATAAACTTGAATCACTAAAATAGCTGGAATTGGTGCTTTTAACTTATTCTTTAAAAAAATATCCCCAGAAAAAATATTCGTGGACCAGTGATTGTCTTACCTTTTTCGCCCCTTATGAGTTTGCATCCCTGTCATTTGTTGTGGCATTGTTGTTTTTTCATTACCCATTTAGCGCTCTTGCCACCTGTGACCTCACACAGTGTAGCCTACCTATGTGATTTGATTTGATTTGATTTATTTTTTTGCATAGCCGAATTTCAAACATTACAAGTAAACACGCTACTAAGATGGACAGAAAACATGGACAAGTTCCTGAAAAGGAAAAATATTGACAATGGTTAGCCTATGTGGGATAGTGGTGTGCCATAGAATTTTTTAGTTGTAAAAAGTGTGCCGTGGCAGAAAAAAGGTTGGGAAACACTGCATTAGATAGCATAAACTAACAAATAACATTTGTTATTCTTGGTTAATGTTCATTTATACATATGTTAAATAATCTTAGTTCATAAAGGATTAAAAACAACATATTTTTCATTTTGGTTTGTTCCAGACAGGAATATAATTTTTTTGCTCCAGATTTTGTGTTCAGCGGCTTACTGTACAAATGGTATCCGGTTAGAAAGAAATAAAAGAACAGTTAATAAAGTTTTTTGTTGGATTTTTCCCCTTTTTCACCCAATTTGGAATGCCCAATTCTCAATGCGCTCCAAGTCCTTGTGGTGGCGTAGTGATTTGCCTCACTCCGGGTGGCGGAGGATGAATCTGTCTGAGACCGTCAACACGTGCATCTTATCACGTGGCTTGTTGAGCGCGTTGGCATGGAGACAGCGCGTGTGGAGGCTTCACGCCATCCACCGCGGCATCCATGCTCAACTCACTATGCGACCCACTGAGAGGGAACCACATTATAGCGACCATGAGGAGGTTACCCCATGTGACTCTACCCTCCCTAGCAACTGGGCCAATTTGGTTGCTTAGGAGACCTGGCTGGAGTCACTCAGCACGACCTGGGATTTGAACTAGCGAACTCCAGGGGTGATAGCCAGCGTCTTTTACCACTGAGCTACCCAGGCCCCCCAATAACATTCTTTTAAAAATGGGTGATATACCAGTTGGGGTGTTGCCTGATCTTGCAAGAGAAACAAGCAACCAGGTCTGGCAAAACAAGCACAAAGTAAGCGACTTGCCTCACCAAAATTAGCGAAAATAAGCTTTTCATTTTTTCCCTTGTTTTTGTTCCCGTTTTCAGTTACTTGCTGCACAAAATGTTATTCGTTTTTATTCCATGAACCATTTCTACTCCCAGCTATATGAAGCAACCAATGTTAATGTACAGAACTTTTAAAGTATATGTAGAAATGAACCAAGATTAACAAATGCTGTAAATGTGTTGTTCATTGAGTTTATAACTATTGCATTAACTGATGTTAATGTATACAACCTTATTTTAAAGTGTTACTGGAAAAAAAAAAAAAACATACACATAAGAATTAGCTTGAACTATAATTGGCAGTCCAATTAAAACATTTCTGTGTTTTTTAATAACTTGAAACGGCTGAGACAGAATAATAATAATAATAATAATAATACAAATAGGCAATATTTTCTAAAAATGTTAATCTACTCCACAAACTAACAGATTTAATCAACCACCGTAAACGTAATGTAACGTAAAGCAGTATAATTGTGTTCTCCTGTCGTGTTTCGCTTCAACAGCTGAATAATTGTACAACATATAATGCAAAGCAGTTAAACACTAAATGATTTAAATCCAACGCTCAAGAGCAGAATTAATCAGGCCACAAGAGGAATCGACAAAGCCAGCTAATTAAAAACACTGATGAAATTTGTTTTTTGAAATGCAGTCAGACAGTCAGAATTAAATTATAATTAAATGAGTGCTGATCACAAGAGGAACCATACTGATCTTATTTGAATACAACTGTTAGGTTTTGATCATTCATTGCCGACAAGGGTTTGAATAAAATAATTTTAAGTGCTTATCTACCTCTGGTAAGATCATGTAGAAAGGGATCAAAAGAGGCTTTGACTGAATAGTTGGGGCTCTTAAAGTCTCTCTCACCCTCTACACCCGCTTCGTGGGGCGAGAAGATCCGAGCGTCTCCGCAGGGTGACGTACTGATGTACAGATGGAACTGGACGTTGTCTTTCAGCCGGTAGCCACGTTTATCACACTGCGTAAATACGGACTTCTGCTGCTCCTCTTTGTTGTTGCTAAATTTAATGAAACAGAAACATTTTCACATTTCACATAATAACATTTTATGGTACGATACCAGCAAAAGTATCATGATACCACTCCTGTTGTTTGTATGTTTCTTATACAGAATGTGATGGGTATTTTATACAGTTTACATAATAATGATTAAAATTCTTCTATTATTATACTGAATTAGAATATCATTAATATTGCTCTATTCAATTTATATAATAATAATAATAATAATAATAATAATAATGTGATAAAATGTTTGTGAGTCCTTTTTATTTTTATAGTGCTTTTCACAGTGCACATCGTTTCAAAGCTGCTTTACAGAAAGTTCTCATTGAGCAGTTTCATTGAAAAACATCATTGAAAATCATGCCTTAAATATTTTTTTTTTCTTTTGGCCCCCATAGAGTAAGCCAAAGGCATTCAAGGCAAGGAAACCAAAATTTCATAAAATGTTAATTAATTGAGGAAAAAAAAAAAAAAAAAAAAAAAAAACCTTGGGAAAAACCAGGCTCAGCTGGGGAAGCCAGTTCCCCTTTGGTTATATAGCATGAATCTATTGCCAATATCAGTTAGCTATATATGTAATACAAGCTATGTATTAACTAAGTAAACGGAGTACATTTTTGGTAAAAAAAATGTAAACTATAGGATATTGATTGAGATGTAAGATTAATGATTAAGTGTCTTCGAAGTTCATCTCGAAATTGACTGTGGAAGTGAATGTAGATGCAGTGTCCTTAGTTATTTGGCTAATAAAGGCTTTAGTTGGCAGTAATTCATAGTCTATGTATTTCACTTTAAGAAAAGTGATGCAAGCTGTGGTCAGAGAAGCGTTACTCGGTGTTCGCTTGTATTTCGGTTGATAGCAGTTTATTAAATTTGATTTTGATTAGTTGTTCAGCACTAAATATGACATTAACAGCAACCATTTAGCCTGAAGTTAGTGTAGTGTAGTTAGTATTTTAATGAAAAGAAAAAATAGAGAAGGCTTGCCAGCTACAAACATAAACTTGAGCTATGCGCTGACAGCAACAGGAACAGGAAATGCCATAAAAATTTTTATTAATAATAATAATAATAATAATAATAAAAAAACAGCTCATAGGAGTCATTCATTCGTGAATCTGACTATACTGCTTTTTGTTTGCAAGTAGCCAGGCAAGATTATTTTATGTTTCTGCAGACATAACTTTGAGTATGAATGTTAATATGAACATTAGTACTATACAAAGGTAGTTACAGTAGTACTATATTTGCGATAATACAGGTTGCAGAATACTGTGGCACCACCAGTATTTTGAGCCTTGGACACTGTGAAACTACCATGGAATCATATAATATTAATTGTTATTTACATATACATCCTGAAATTGTATATAATAACATAAAAAATAAATTAAAACATGTAATTCCATGTCTCATTTCCTAGTTGTCTAAACATCCATCAGGTTACATTAACATTGACAAATGACACATGGATTATATAGCAAAGACTATACAGTTGTGCTCAAAAGTTTGCATACCCTTGGAGGTTTGGTAACATATGTACCATTATTAAAGAAAACATGAGTGAGCAGGCAAAACACATTTCTTTTATTTCTTATGGGATTCATATTCAACTGTAGGTTATAACAGAATGACACAATCATAAAACAAAACATGGCAACAAAGAAAAAAATGTAATGACCCCTGTTCAATAGTCTGCATACCCTTAGTTTTTAATGCTGTGTATTGCCCCCTTTAGCATCAATGACAGCATCCAGTCTTTTGTAATAGTTGTCTATGAGGCCCCAAATTCTTGCAGGTGGTGTAGCTGCCCATTCATCTTGGCAACATGCCTCCAGGTCATGCAAAGTCTTTGGTCGTCTTGCATGAACCACACGTTTGAGATCTCCCCAGAGTAGCTCGATGATATTAAGGTCAGGAGACTGTGATGGCCACTCCAGAACCTTCACCTTTTTCTGCTGTAACCACTGGAGGGTCAACTTGGCCTTGTGCTTAGGGTCATTGTCGTGCTGGAAAGTCCAAGAGCGTACAATGCGCAGCTTTCATGCAGAAGAATGCAAATTGTCTGCCAGTATTTTCTGATAACATGCTGCATTCATCTTGCCATCAATTTTCACAAGATTCCCCGTGCCTTTAAAGCTCACACACCCCCAAAACACCAGTGAGCCACCACCATGCTTCTCAGTGGGGATGGTATTCTTTTCACTATAGGCCTTGTTGACCCCTCTCCAAACATAGCGCTTATGGTTGTGACCATAAAGCTCTATTTTGGTCTCGTCACTCCAAATTACAGTGTGCAAGAAGCTGTGAGGCGTGTCAAGGTGCTGTCGGGCATATTGTAACCGGGCTTTTTTGTGGCACTGGCGCAGTAAAGGCTTCTTTCATTTTTGTTGAAGTATCATTGTATTGTGCTCCTTGAAGCAACCACACCGTCTTTTTCCAGAGCAGCCTGTATTTCTCCTGAGGTTACCTGTGGGTTTTTCTTTGTATCCCGAACAATTCCTCTGGCAGTTGTGGCTGAAATCTTTCTTGGTCTACCTGACCTTGGCTTGGTATCAAGAGATCCCAGAATTTTCCACTTCTTAATAAGTGATTGATCAGTACTGACTGGCATTTTCAAGGCTTTGGATATCTTTAAATATCCTTTTCCATCTTTATAAAGTTCCATTACCTTGGTCAACAGGTCTTTTGACAGTTCTTTTCTGCTCCCCATGGCTCAGTATCTAGCCTGCTCAGTGCATCCACGTGAGAGCTAACAAACTCATTGACTATTTATACACAGACACTAATTGCAATTTAAAAAGCCACAGGTGTGGGAAATTAACCTTTAATTGCCATTTAAACCTGTGCGTGTCACCTTGTGTGTCTGTAACAAGGCCAAACATTCAAGGGTATGTAAACTTTTGATCAGGGCCATTTGGGTGATTTCTGTTATCATTATGATTTAAAAAGGAGCCAAACAACTATGTGATAATAAATTGCTTCATATGATCACTATCCTTAAGTAAAAGATCAGTCATATTTTCAAAATCAATGCCAAAATTTCACAATTTCTGCCAGGGTATGCAAACTTTTGAGCACAACTGTACTGTAAATGTGGCGTCTCACCTCAGGAAGAACTCCAGCTGCATGTAGAGATATCTGATCAAAGAGCGACGAGCAATGATTTCAGCATGACAATCGTTGAGCGCCAGGCCGCGGTCGCTCATATACTCGCCGTTTATACACTTGGTTCCGGTGGAGACACAGATGACTTGAGCTTCCTTGACGTCAGTACCTGAGTTAAAAAAACAAGCCATTCACACTTTAACATGACTAGTATTTCCTGCACTAAATACCACATAGAACTAGGGATGGGAATCATAAGGAATTTAAGACTTATGTAATGAGTCTTACTCCACTTAATTTAGTTTGTTCACAATCCAATAAGTTATTCTTTAAGTACTTGAAAAAGTGCATACCCCCCCAAAATAACTGGTCCTAATTATTTACTAAAACACAATACTACTATTTGGTAACAATGTTATATTTAAAGTATAATTTATAATGACAAAACTTTAAGGAATACTCCAGGTTTAATACAAGTTAAGCCCAACCAACAGCATTTGTGGCATAATGTTGATTACCACAAAAGATTATTTTGACTCGTCCCTCCGTTTCTTTAAAAAAGCAAAAAATCAAGGCACTTACAATGGAAGTGGATGGGGTGAATTTTTGGATTCAAACTGATTCAAACTATTAAAAATTATTTTAGAGTCTTTTTGCCTGATTCTTTAAATATTACTCACTTGTTAGCTAATCAGACAAAACTAGTCATGCTGTGTGTTTGCGGTTCCATGCAACCAGTATGGAAAATGCAATAGAAAGATGTGCTGTCTATTTACTGTCTTAGTTTTATTTTGCGGTGCCCAGTGTTATGGCAACATTCAGAACCAGTACTTGGTTTTCA
Organism: Myxocyprinus asiaticus; assembly: GCF_019703515.2. Taxonomy (NCBI): domain Eukaryota; kingdom Metazoa; phylum Chordata; class Actinopteri; order Cypriniformes; family Catostomidae; genus Myxocyprinus; species Myxocyprinus asiaticus. The sequence goes on along the minus strand of NC_059353.1, from coordinate 44,357,261 downwards.
ACCCTAACCTGTTGTCATGACAACTCCAGCCAGAACCTTCCGTCGTGCGTGTGGAGAGGTGAAGTTGTCAGTCAGCTCGCTGAATTTGTCCACCACCAGACGAGAAACGGCATCCGCAAGAACCTGGTGAAGAGCACAGAGCTGTCAGATAACACACACAGAGCAAGGATAACATTAATAATACATTAATACAAATCAGTACATCCATGACACCACTACATGCAGGCATAGTCAGAACAGAACTGATTTCAAAATGCACATTACTGGTCCTATTGTGCACAATATTCCAAGTATAAAAACACTTAATCAACATGTCATTTCTTTCTCCAATCCTAAAACAATTTTCCTTCATGGCTGATGTAATAAATCACTTCTCACTTCCAACCATATGTAATGACTATTTAAAAAAAAGAATCAAATCAATTTCTGATTTATTAAAATCAAGTCTCCCCCCCCCCCCCCCATAAATTCGATCATTGGATATAATGTCTAGAATCCATTAGACAGCTCACCGTTTGGTGAATTATCGAACATTCATAATATACTTAAAATGATTTTGCTGGCAATATAAAATTAAGCAACATAATGAATACTGAAATTATTTAATGTGATTTTAATTTGGCTATTAAGTTTACTAAAGACTCGGAGTACTTTCACAATCCTTCATAGTCTCATGACTCTAATTTTAATATCTGATTTAAACTTCACCAGCAAAACCTGAATTAAGTTGGTAAGTTTGATTCATTTCTGTGAATGAGTTCAAACTGTCCAATTGATGGATAAAATCAAGTTTCACTTGTAAATGTGCGAGATTGCAAATAAATGGGTTAAGAATGGCATTTCATGTTAATTTTAACATCAACTACTATGCATACAATTACACAACATATCTGTAATGGAAAAAACACTGTATTCAAGCTCAATTTTATACTTCATAATAAGCCCATTCCTCTCTATGGATGACTGGAAACCAGAATTTACTATAGACCTCAGATTCATCTTCCACTGTTGCAGTATAATATCAATATTTCATCGAAACCCTCTGAACACAGCAGTCAGTTCTTTCCGCTAACACTGCCCTCCACTTCACATTCCTTAAGCTCCCTGTTAATATGCTTGAAAATGATTATGCCACAGAGAAGTCAACGGCCCAATGGGCACGAATTAGAGACATTAGTCTAACATTACTTCCCAAATACTTCAAAGTCACTTGGTTGGAAACGGCTAATGGGAGTTCTAAACGGAGAATACCCCTCCTGATATTTTATCAGAGACAGTGTGATTTCCCATCAAATAGAAGGCTTTCACAATAAAACACACTTTCGACCATCATCGTTACTTGCTTTAGCCAAACAGACGATGAGAGATCTCAATGGGAAGCAGCCAAGTGAACAAAGACAGTGGGGAAATTAAGAGGCTAACGCAGTACGGCCCAGAATGATACAAACGGTAACAAGATAAATATTTTTGTAATGTATTGTGATATTTTACCTTACAATTCTGTAGCGATATTCAAACACCAAGAATTAATATTTTTAGTTACATAATGTCTTTGAAAAAAAAAAAAAAGACTGACCACTACTCAGAGTAAGTTTGAGAGAAAACGAAACACACTGCGATATTATGCCAACAAATACTTAATTATGTTTTGCTTTACATTATATATGGAAGACAGCAATCAAAAAAATATGGAGTAATGTGAAAATACAGAGCAGAACATTCTCTTGGCAAACGACTAAATCATTTAGCTTATCAAATGACTAAACTGTTTTGTTTAGCAGAAAACTAAACTCTTTTTTGCCAATTAAATGATAAACAGATTTTGCTCTTATGGAAGGAAATTGGTACTTTTATTCACCAAAGTGGCATTCAACTGATCACAATGTATAGTCAGGACATTAATAACATGAAAAATTTACTATTACAATTTGAAAAAAATGTTCTGCACTTCTTAAACTACTTCAAAGAGTTCATCAAAAAATCCTCCACGTGCAGCAATGACAGCTTTGAAGATTCTTGGCATTCCAGCTGTCAGTTTGTCAAGATACTCAGGTGACATTTCACCCCACACTTCCTGTAGCACTTGCCATAGATGTGGCTGTCTTGTTGGGCACTTCTCACGCACCTTACAGTCTAGCTCAGGGGTGTCAAACTCAGTTCCTGGAGGGCCGCAACCCTGCAGAGTTTAGTTCCAGCCCTGCTCTAAAATGCCTCCTTGTAATCTTCAAGCACTCCTGAAGACCTTGATTAGCTGCTTCAGCTGTGTTTAATTAAGGTTGGAGCTAAACTCTGCTGGACTGTGGCCCTCCAGGAACCGAGTTTGACACCCCTGGACTCTAGCTGATCCCACAAAAGCTCAATGGGGTTAAGATCCATAACACTCTTTTCCAATTATCTGTTGTCCAATGTCTGTGTTTCTTTGCTCATTCTAACCTTTCTTTTTGTTTTTCTGTTTCAAAAGTGGCTTTTTCTTTGCAATTCTTCCCATAAGGCCTGCACCCCTGAGTCTTCTCTTTACTGTCGTACATGAAACTGGTGTTGAGCGGGTAGAATTCAATGAAGCTGTCAGCTGAGGACATGTGAGGCGTCTATTTCTTAAATTAGAGACTCTGATGTACTTATCCTCTTGTTTAGTGGTACATCTGGCCTTCCACATCTCTTTCTGTCCATGTTAGAGCCAGTTGTCCTTTGTCTTTGAAGACTGTAGTGCACACCTTAGTATGAAATCTTCAGTTTTTTGGCAATTTCAAGCACTGTATAGCCTTCATTCCTCAAAACAATGATTGACTGATGAGTTTCTAGAGAAAGCTGTTTCTTTTTTGCCATTTTTGACCTTTAGACATGCCAGTCTATTGCATACTGTGGCAACTCAAAAACAAACACAAAGACGATGTTAAGCTTCATTTAACAAACTAAATAGCTAGTTATTTTCAATGGCAAGCGATTTTCTAGTACCAAATTAGCAATTTAGCATGAATACTCAAGGATAAGGTGTTGGAGTGATGGCTGCTGGAAATGGGAACTGTCTAGATTTGATAAAAAATGACTTTTTTTCAAATAGTGATGGTGCTGTTTTTTACATCAGTAATGTCCTGACTATACTTTGTGATCAGTTGAATGCCACTTTGGTGAATTAAAGTCAAATTTCCTTCCGAAACAGTTAAATCCGTACATTATTCCAAACTTTTGGCCACCAGTGTGACTCATTTGCTGTCACAGATGAATGTTTGTCAACTATTTTTATAACAGCTTCGAATATGGCACATCCAATCAGAATTTGGAGTCTTGCAGTTTTGAGTCATTGTTACATAATTTGCACAGATACCAGACTTCATTCACTTTGAATAATCATATCGTTTGGCTTGCATCCATCAAGTTCCATATAAAGAGATACAATAGTATTTAAGTCACTGAGATTATCCAAAAACAGACCTTACCTTTTGGTTAGTTCATATATGAACCATTTTCAAGTAGAATGTACAGCAAAAATATATCAAATATTTTCAACAAATCTCCCATTCTTGACTTGAGGTCGTTCTGTATCGCTACACAGCCACAGGAAAAGCATGACTGAAATGACCAGTCACCCCGTGACTAGAGCCTATTTGACTTATCTCCATCTGGTTAAAACAAACACAGCTATGCAACCTGGTGCCCACCCAAGCCGAATTGACAGCATGTTAAATATGTGTGTATCAGATTAGGGATGGATAATGCATTTATTGCATTGTATCTGTTACACAGACAGCTCGAGAGCCAAAAGCACCACAGACTACATCCAGTGGTGACAGGACTGCTCTTTACTGGACAGGTAGTGGGTCAGCTGAAACAAAATTTTCTTGCTTTGACACGGTTCATAGGAAGACGTTAATTAAGACTGGGCTGCTTCCAGGGCTGGCCTTTTCTCAAAAGCTGGATTAACAGAGGATTCTGGAAATGTGTAAACATACGTCTTCTCACACAAACTGGCATCTTTGGTCATTTCGGCTCACTTTTAGGCTGATCACTTTTAGGCTTTACAATAAATTTTTAATTTACGATAAATTCAAAATTAAGCTGGTAAAAAATGTTCGTTGGCAAAAACAATTAAGCAACTTTGTGAATGTGTAAATTATTTAAATTGCACTTTAAACTTTCAAAAAAATACTCTATTCTGCAATCCTTGTCTCATGATTTGCAAGTATGAGAGCATTTAGGCAGATATTTAAATGGTGTTTCCGATTTAAACATCAGTAACAAAAATGGCGTTAGATTAGGCAGTGTTAGTTCGATTCATTTCTGTAAATTGTTCATTTAAGTATATTGATTAAAAACTGTGTCAACCACTTGCTCGCATCATCACTCAGAGATGTTCACAGTCAAAGCTATCATATAAAAATGTTTTAGTAAAAATATACTGTATACGTAGATAAATATTGCTGTTTATTTCAATGTTTTGTTGTACTGATGCATATTAGTGAAGATTATTAGATATTCTACATTATGTTCATTTAGTAGAATACATGCCTTGATTATTTTTACTAGTTTTTAATGTTTGGTTAAAATGATGGTTTCTCTGATTGAAAAATAAGTCTTAAGCCATTTAAGAGACAAAACATAAAATAAATAAAAAATAAATACAGAGATACAAATCGAATATCGTTAAAAGGCTGAAAATAAAGATTTTTTTTTTTAGCTGTCACCCAGCCCTTTAAAAGCCCATTTTAATTTCTATTAGACTTTGCTCCTAATGAAGAAGGACATAATTCTGATTTGGGTCAAATCAAAGTAACACAGTATAAAGGCTTAAATTAAGATCTCTGATAAACTGAAAGAGCTCAGAAACATCAGTTGAACACTAAGAGATTGACTGATTTCTTATGTTCATCAGATTAGACTGTTCAACTGTTAGACAAAAGATACAATCAGACTTTATCAAAAAGTCTGACTTGTTTGATAGAGGTAGACGTAAGTGTTTCAAAGGTTTAAATTAGTTCAACAAGTAAGAATTATCTTTCTGTAGAGAGTTTGTGAAAATATTCTGTAAGTTATTATTTTTAACCATAACTTTTTCTTGTATTACATTACCATTTCCAAGGCCTAAATACTGTATCTATAAGCTATGAATAGAATTTCCTGACAGTTACTTTACTGGTGCATAACCATTAATAACTGATGTATCTTTTAAAGACTTTGAGGGGGTAAAACCCCGTTTACACAGGACATGTTCTTGCGTTCTGTCTGTGCTATTTTTTTAAATTGCTGGTATTTGTACATATGTTTCAGACAGACTTTTTTAATTGTTGCGTAAGTTCTTGTGCCACAATTTTAAGACTGTCAACTTCTACTTCTTAATTAAACTTTTAAAATCACATCTTGAGACCTGTGTTCTGAACCATTCCGTCTAGCTATTTTTACATAGAATGCATCCTATGTGAACGCCCTTTTAAAGAGCGAAATCATACGTTTTCGGGCAAACTCTGGAAAGACAGGCTTAGGTGCAGCTCAAATCTTTGGACTAAAGCAATTCACGAAGGCTATTTAAATCCATTCCTGGAGTGCTACCACCTTCCAGAGTTTCACTCTAACCCAATTCAAGTACAATTGAACAAGCTAATCAAAGTCATAAGGATTGCTTGAAAATGACATGAAATGCGTGTTTGATTATGGTTGAAACAAAGCTCTACAAGATGGAGGCCCTTCTGGAATGGATTTGAATAGCCCTGGAATATGATGTGGATGTCTTACCTGGGGCAGGTGTAGTTGCAGGCCTTCTCTGGGGATGGGTTGACGTGACGGCGTCTGGTCCAGCTGCATGTTGAAAAGCGCAGACAGAGCCGCCTGTGCAGCCCGGGCTTTTGCGAGTTTCTTATTCCGCCCTGAGCCCTCAAAAGTCTGCAAATCCACAGTCACCGACATCACAAAGTTCTTAGCATGGCTCTCCCCGCTCTCTGACACAAACTCGTATTTGAGGCCCGGTCGAAGCTCGTTGAGGATCATAACTGGGTTCTTGCCGCTCGATGAAGTGGAGAAAGAAGAGGGCGGAGGCAGGGGTGCCTGCACGAGGCTGTTAGTGCCCACCGCTTGGGGCACGGGGTACTCTCTCAGCAGGTTTAAGGAGCCGTTGCCGTTGGAGCCCAGAAAAAATGATTCCTCAGGCGGTACCGGCGTCTCAAACCCATTGAAGAGCATATCAGGAAAGTCAGCCTGGTCGGAGGTGAAATCCGTGTTGACAGTCAGTGTACGGCCCATGGCCAAATGCGCCTCGGATGCGTTGGGGAACTGGACGAAGGAACGTAAGGCCTTCTCGGCTGCGTTTAGCTTGGCCTTTTTCTTTGTGGGGCCTGAACCCTCGAACAACTGCCCATTGACCTCAACTGTCATAACAAACACCGGAGCGTGGACCGGACCAGTCTGCGATAGCAGCTTGTACTGCAAGCCTGGTTTGATCTCATTCAGCTGCATCAGGGCATTCTTGGGTAGAACGGGCCCTGGCGTTTTCTTACGCTTCTTGGGTCTGAATTTCGAGTGTGCATGGCCATTGTTACCCTCCTCCAGGGGGCGCTTGCGACCCCCTCCTCCGCTACCATTAGGGAGCTGCTCGACCAGTCCAGCTCCCTCCTTAGAAGAGACGTTGTCCAGGTTACGGTTTTCCTTTACGTCGGTGCTGGATGAACCTGCGGTGCCCAGAAAGAGTAACTTACAACGCCTTCGTTGCAGGATCTTGTAAATGTAAAATTTATAGATTCCTTTATCTCTCTTTGTAACCGAACAAGTGATGTGTGTTCCTTTTTTGTGGCCAAAGGGTCGTTAGCATGATACATTTTCAGACTAATCTTGCGAAACATCATTATGAAGGACAAGAATTCTGGGACTGACAGTGGAAGAATATCTTTTCAGAAAAGACTTAATTAATATAATTAAGAAAGACCATGGAGTATAAAATCTAAATGATCATAATCATAAGATTAAAGTATAGTTTGGACATTCAGTTTGTAGGCAATGGCTCGTGCCAAGTGAAATTAATCATCTCATTGGCATGACAAAATGGGTACTAATAGAGAAAAAAAAAAAAACATAGCTCTAACTACCTAAACGAGGCTCTTTTTCAGGGATGACAAATGCACTTCTTTAGGTCCCTCCATATATTAAGTGGTTATAAAATATTAATATAATTAAGTTCACAATAAAGTTGTATTTCATTATTTACACCAAATCTCAAGATTTTGGCATGGTCTAAATCACCTATTTAGGATGAACACATCTGGGTCATACTGCACCCCAAAATAAAAATTAAATATAATGATAAACACTGTCATGAAACTGTTTTGTCACAAAGCAAAAAAAAAAAAAAATAAAAATAAAAAAATCTCCAAGATAAAGTATATTTATATCTTTTTGTAAGCATCCCGTAAAATGGCAACACTGGCTCAACCAATGGTGTAAATTTGGGGTGGGACCATCCGTCTGTTCGACCAATGGCAGATGTGGAGTGTGTGTGGAAAAATGGTCTGAAAACCAACATTTTTGCAATTCTGTTTGGTATGGCAAGAAGCACAGTAATTACTCACTGCACCTTTAACGGTCCTAAAAATGGACTGGATTTTCTTTATGCAAAATATCCTTAATCTTTTCGTTTGATTTTGGGACAAAATATGACCTGGACATGTTTTCATTCGGCTGTCTTACGTGTATTTTTACAGGTCTACTGGTCAGAGATGTTTTGTTTGGTTTTAATAACCAGAGGAACCACACATCATCATGTCCCGTTGACAAAGCTGATGGAACTTTGGCTAAATTTCCATTTATAACATCCTTCAGCAAAAGCTCGCTAGGTTACTGCTTTCGGTGCTCAGGTAGAGAGAGAATATCGTCCATGAACAGTAGGGGAACAAGAGTAAGAACTCTCTGCAAACAGTAGGAGCAAAAGGGTGGATAAGGGAGTGCGGGCAACACATGAGGAGAAATATTAAGATATCTGAGAGGAGAGAAAGTTGAGTGAGAGTGGACAGAGGGTGAGGGAGATCAAGAGAGAGAACATAGTCTACAAGATCTTAACAAACAGAACCATTCATGTCTCAAATTTGAATGCACATTTCACTTCTCTCTTTCTCTCTCTCTCACACACACACAAACACACACACACTCATGTAATCTATCCAATTTTATTTCAGCCTTAATGATGGCGCTATGCTTTGACAGATCTCAAAACAATGGCTCAGCTCGAAAATCTAGCAAGCTGCCAAAGCAGGTAGCATTTTAATGTAAAAGACACACTACAGACATGAATGCCATTCCAAAAGGTTAGAATTCTTCTTTGGACACATTCTAAAGGCTAAAGTATACTTTGGCTTTCCATGTGCCTGGCACAGCACACAACGCAAATCTTGTCTTTAGCACAGTACGCGTGGACTGTCCGCATCCAGCCCAGTTTTTCTAGACATGCAGAGAGTACACGAGTATGCGCCTGACATTGCTAAATGAGTATCACAAAGCAATCGTATTGCTAATGCATCAAACTTGTATTGGCTCACGATCAAAAGAGTATACTTTGAAAAGCTAAGCACTAGGGCTGAAACGATTAGCCTGAAACTATGTTATCGACAACGTTGACATAAAACCATTGTCGACAAACATTTTCATTGTTGAATAGTCGTTTGATCTTATTTAACGCAACATGAGATCATTTGAAACGCTAATGATGAAGCGCAAGAGCAGCACTTCAGCTTGCGACTGATTGAGGAGAGAAAGAAAACACAGCTCACAGTTAGGGCTGGGCAGTATATCGACTTAAGGTATATCGATATATTTTCAAACAAGATATAGGATGAGACAATACCGTTTATATCGATATAATATGATGTGTGTGCGGCGTGCTTTACATGCACGTGTGCTCCAAGAACGCTTGCACCAAAACGGTCAAATACATTTCAAAATTCTGCCAAAATGCCCATCTTGGTGAGGTGTTCATGTAAAAACAGAGAGCTATGTTTAAAGTGAACATAAACATTAGGGGAAAAGCTGGTTTGTATTGAAATGTACGACTTGTAAGTTTAAATGTAACCTAATAGACCTGCCGCTGTCTAGTGTATCCTTAATATTAATCAAATAACAATAACAAGAATATGACAAAACCTGGCTGGATAAATTTACTTATATAACTCTAGTATTAAAGTATTATTCATACAGGAAAGATCAGTAGTATTTTTATGTCAAATTCATTCTGAATGTTTAATTGAATACTTGATATTGTTAATTTTTTTTAAAAAGTGGTTAAAAAGCACTGTTTTCTTAATTTGTATTTTTTTGTTCTATAGTGTAATTCATTGCTTTTCTTTTGTTATTTTATTATTGACTGTTTATTACTCTTGAATAATAACTTGAGAACTTAATTATTTTATAATTAACAAATTAGTTAGTGTTAAGCTATTATTTGTTGTGGTATTGAAGCTGTTTTCAAAAATCATCACATTTCACTAAAAACGACTGAAATTTTGGTATTGTGATAAATGTATATATTGTGTATGGTAGATCTTGCTGCAACAACATGATGGAAAAGTAGATTTTATTCCACAGAAGTGTGAGCACCCCTGCCGTAAATGATGGTGATGGATGCTTTCCTTTATTTGACTACTGTGCGTACATGTAACATAAAATAACCTCCCGTACCCAGAGCAGCTTACATTTCTGTCCCAGATAATCTAGTTGATTGCATAGGTATAATACTATTAGGTTGGCCATGCTGTAATTTTAGAAAACAGAAACTCTGATGTTACTTGAGCATGTAACCAATGCATGTCTTTTTTTCTCTCCGGACAAGTAACGTTTTTACTCAGATGTGAATGAAGTGAATGACCAATTTATTTGTCCGAAGGACAAGCACATCACAATGCTTAATGTCGAGCCCTGCATGTCATCTGTAGTGAATGCCATAAACAGGTTGCATTAAAATGTGGAAGCACCTCAAATCTCTTCCACCATTTATAGCAGCGCCATAAACTGCAGAATGTGTTAAACTTCGTGCTGCTGCTGCAACCTCGGCCACGAAGCCTTCGCAGCCCGGAAAGTCTTCTGCCCCGAAACAAAGCGCGTTGCAAGCTTAATTTACAATCTCACGTGTGGCTTTGACTTACAACTGAACACTCCCGGCTGATGCGCTCTCTGGTGCGGGGACGCTTGTCCATCGTGCGTGCTTGGTACAGCTAGATTATAACATGATGGCTCGCGATGAAGTGAATCATAATGTGCGTCACGGTGTCTTTCTTATTGTGAAGAAAATCGGCTATATGCAGCTCTGTTAAGAAGATCGTTTTTTTTTGTGTGTGTGACATGGATTGAAGTTAACAAAAAGGTGAGAGAGTGTTGTCTTAGCCCAATATACAATGCAAAAAAACAAAAAAAAAAGGTTTTTGATTTGTGTTTTTTGGTTTGTTTCCCAATATAAATATCTAAAACTTCTTACGTACATTTACTTTGGGATTCAGTCTTATAATTCAGTGAATGTCATTTAGAGGTATTTTTAAAAGATGTTTTTATCCTCTTTATTGTTAGTAAGCACGTTTAATACAAGTTTTTAAGTCGAGGCACAAGCTGAATAATCGGTTAAGAGCTAATGATTAATCGTTGCAATAATTGCCCGAATAGTTGAATAATTGCTCTAATAATTGTTAGTTTAGTCGATTATCAAAATAATCATTAGTTACAGCCTTACTTAGCACTCAAAATTGCACGAGATGGAACGACACACAGAAGATCTAAGTATACCCTAGCCTTAATGCTGCATTGCATGTATCCTTCACAGAGACGGCAATCACGAAATGCACTGTAAGAAACTCAGGGGAAATAAAAATCTAGCCAAGATGGCAGATGAAGTGAGAGATATCGATTATAAATATATTTCACTAATTCAAGAGTATCGAAAATCATCATCAAAAAAAAAAAAACAAACAAAAAAAGAAAAAAAGTTCAATCTAATTAAAAATGGATTAAAATATTTTACCCAAAATTTTTGCACTATTTATTATTATTATCATTATTATTATTTTGGCTTATTAGTGAGGAACATTCCAAAACAGTATTCCACACTTTCATTTCAGTTAGGATGCGTACTTGGAAGGCAACTGCATATGTAGGCAGTAGATAGCAAGGCAGCTCACTAGGTTTGAGAACAGAGCCAATGTTAACGCGGAATCTACAAATAGACACCCCAGTTACTCTGCCAACAACATGTTAAGTAGTTTGCAGCTGTAAAACATACTGCAACTGTTCAGGGCATTTGAAACACACCTCTTATCTATTTTATGTCATACTATCTGACCAATCAGGAAACTTTCTAGGCCACAGACAGTATGAATACAAACACACACACCAACTGTTGAATCTCTCTCAAAACTTCAGCGAGCACACGTTCTGTATAACCATGAGACGATGTGCAATCAATCCATTCATCTTGACAGCAGGGAAGGATATTGCCTTGCAATCAACACAGATATAACTGTGCAATACACATTTAGCTAATACCTGCTTACTCATATTGACAACTTGTTGATCTTTTTTTATTCAATGGGGTGGAAAATCTGGCGAAGAACCTTGAATGAGTGTGCATAATCGAGACTCTTGCCAAGCAATTACTGAAAACAAACCTATAGTTTCAAGCTAAAATCTGAACCTGCCAGTGCATATTTCTCTATCAGAGGTAAAAAGATTTTAGATACCAAAGTATGGTTATAGGATGAAAATCTAAATAAGAAATGGTCTGCTTGGCTCTGGATGTGTTATAATGACAGGGCCCTCCATTGTCAGCGGCTCTGAAAGCAATAGCCAGTGAGTGACAGGACAATAGAAGGTTCCTCTGGGTTAACAACTCTTCTCGCCAGCGATTTGTTAATGCATTGTCAAAGCACTGACTAAAGAGGAATGGGACTCAAAGACATTGGAGGAACACTGTCTATTTCTCCAGCCTTCATTAAATTGTATGTGCACTGAATTAGGGATTTAACAGAAGTGAGGCATAAAGTTTGGTCCACATTGCAGTTTATTCAAGTCAAGAACCACCAACATGTAAAGTGATCAATCAGTCTTTTTGTGTAGTTTTTACATGCTGTTTAGGGACGGGTTTATCTGAAATGGTTGATACCACAATAACAGACTGCCATAGAAAAACATATTCAAACATCTGAACAGCAGTGTCGGTCTGTTATCGGTTGTACTAATATTAGGGGAAAATTTGTGCAGACTTTAGAACCAGAATTGCTGTCTGTCCAAAAGTCCCATTTATTTCATAGACAAAAATATAGATGTAAACTACATATGTAAAATATACAATTCTTCTTGTGGATATCTAGGTTACTTGCAACTAAAGGCTAGGGTATACCTATGCGTTTTTCCGCACGCCGTTCCATCTTGTGCAAAATTAAGCTCTCAACCTTTCCAAGTACAGACTCCTTTGACCACAACCCTGGACACATTCGTCGCATGCACACTTTGACTGCTTTGTGATACACTTTAGGACGCACTTGTCCACATCTGTGCGCATCGCCTGCACGTATGCCTGGCGTTGAGTGTGCGCAAACTGTGCACATGTTGAAAACAAAACATGATTACTACAATATTACTATAGTAAAACAATGGTTAATTTAAATTAGGACTAACCTCTACTTGTGTGTTGCTTGCTAACGACCCTAACCCTTAAGTATGTTGCTTACAAGTTGCTAGATAAGGACAACAACGGTTTTCTGTTTTGTCAGGCACATACTCTAACAAGCTTATGGTAGTTGTAGTCCTTATTTAGTAACTTGTTAGCATATACTGTATAATATATTAAAAAACTAAAACAAAACGGAGGCTTTAAAATTCCCGTTTGAGGTATAACTGTGTGTAATTTATGTTGAAGAACAAAACGTTGAAGTATCTTCAAATAATGTTTACCAAAAAACCCATTATAAAAACCCATAGGAAATTCCAGAGGGAACCCATGGCAAATTAGCCTTCTGGGTTTGTCTACAAATTGACATCATGGCTGAACAGCTCTATTGAAGGAAATATTAAGAGTGAAAGAGGCGGAGTCGAACTTAGGTTGCTCGCACATAAAGCACATTTGTACAGTTAACTCTCCGCGCCACTGCAGCGACACAAATGACATACTTTGTTGTTAATTTCTATGGTTTCACCAGACTATTGTGGTGTAAATAGCCACACTTTGCTAGGTGCTATTTACACCTGAGTACAAAAGTCACTACGTAAAAATAAACAATCATGGGTGCCCTTACTCCTGAAAGTTGCGTTAAGCCATTCAATCAGATTAGAGCTAGCCAGATAAAGAAAGTGCTTCCCAGTTTTGTGTGCGATGTGCAGTCTATGGGTGTGCCGTATGAGGCAAACACTAGAAGTGAGGCACTGAAATGTGGCTGAAGTATAAATGTACCAATGTTTTAATGTAAGGCATCTGCATTTTTCCTGCATCTAAAAGCTTGACTTAACAGGACGTGACCCTCAAACATTTCTAACTGTTGTTAGCTGGGATTGTTTTGAGCAAGGGCATAGAGAGGGGACAGAAGGGGCATGAACTTTTCACTAAGAGACATGTTAGTTTAACGAGTGTGTGCGTTGGAACAGAGGGTTTGGGTTTCAGGTATCAGCACTCACTCATGTTCTCCTCCTCATCAACATCCATGGTGGAGAAGCGTTTCGGTTGGCCCTGCATCTGCTGAGCCTTACCCACACCTGAGAAAGAGAGAGATAGATTGTCATTAGTTGTGTTCAATACCATTACTATTCCTCATACTTAGGGTTAGGGATTTGCTGCACTGTTTACGCTATGAACATGAATAATATCTCGAATTGTGTGGCTTGTTTAGGTAAGGTATGGTATTACTTTTCCAAGAGATCAGCCTTACGGTTTTTGCCTGGCAGATTATAAAATGGGTGGAAAAATCCCATAGATTTACATTGAAAGAGGGACCCGAGCCATATCTAGGGACCAGGACATCAAAGAGACTTGCGGGTGGGCTCTTTTGGTTTGGGCCAGTAAGCAATCACCAAAAACACCCTATCATCCTCAATAAACTAAAACACTCAGAACACCTTAGCAACTGCATAGCAACCAATGGCAATAATGTCCTTGACTTTCCATAACTTAAAACAGTCATTTATGATTTGTGACTTATTTCTAAATCATTCTCAATATGACAAAATGAGACTGATTCGCTAATGAAGCATTTGCAAACTGGAAATGATTCATTGAAAAGAATCAACTCAAAAGAATGATTCACTTACAAATCATACACACAAAACACAGTTTTCAAGTTTTCCTTAACTGTGCAAACTCTGGTAACAGTTCATGAAAACATTAAACACATTACTCCTAAATCATTAGTCCCACATTACTGTACTTGAATATTACAGCATTACTAAATATATACATATCGGTTCTAGAGAGTACTGAAAGTATTGCACTCGTATTTGGTCTCCAAAACCTGGTATTAAGCATCCTTAATCTACTTGAATTAGAAAAGAAAGGGCAAAAGCAAGAAAAAGAGGAGAAGAAAGGTTAGAAGAGGAATCAAACAGCATTGACTGTGAGGTTAAGCCTACAGTAAGTGTATAAATATTCAGCAGGAGAAACTAATCTCTGAGAGAAAGGGGTGCGCTTGACAGGCAGTAATAGCAGGCGCAGTCTATTGTGACTTTAATATCCATTCGATTAGACTTCATCTTCAGCTGCCTCCGAAGAAAAATACAGTTATTGACATCAACAGGCTCTTAGTTCCCACTGACACTGATGCTACTTAGCTCAGGTGAAAAATACACCACATGCACAACAGAAAAATTCAACATTTCTTTCCAAAAGCTCATAATAGAGTCGAGATGAAAGACTATGTTGACTTGAGGCTATAGTGAGTTGGCCTTTATTGGACGATGTTTTATGAAAAAGAGCTAATATGAAGAGTTTCTATATTAACTGAAAGAGAAGACACTCAGAATGTGTACATGTATGGAGGACCAAGTCTGCCAAAATTACAAATAAATGTGTGCAAATAAATGTAAAAAAAAAAAAAAAAAAAAAAATTCACAGAAATATATATATATATATAACATTTTATTTAATTTTTTTCCCCTTTTCTCCACAATTTGGGAATGCCCAATTCCCAATATGCTCTAAGTCCTCGTGGTGGCGGAGGACATATCTCAGTTGCATCTGCGTCTGAGACCGTCAATCCATGCATCTTATCACGTTGCTTGTTGAGCACGTTACCGCGGAGACGTAGCGCGTGTGGAGGTTTCACGCTATTGTCCGCGGCATCCACGCACAACTCACCACGTGCCCCACCGAGAGTGAGAACCACACATTATAGTGACCACGAGGAGGTTACCCCATGTGACTCTACCTTCCCTAGCAACCAGGCCAATTTGGTTGCTTAGGAGACCTGGCTGGAGTCACTCAGCGTCAATACTCGCTGAGCTACCCAGGCCCCGATGACAAATTATTTAAAATAAAATACGATTTTATTTAGCTTTCCCCTTTTTGAATGTGTGACATGCAGGGTTGGGCTGTAACGGAATACGTTACAACAGCGTTACGTATTCATTCAGAATGAACTGTCTCAATAAAGTAACTGTATTCAGCCCCCCGTTAAGTTTTCAAGCACCTGTATTCAGAATACAGTTACTTAATAACATTTTGTTAGAATACTTTAGAATACATCTCTCACAATGAACACAAATAAGGCAGACGTGGAAGAAAACGATGGGCAATCAAGTAAGACGGTTTTTTTAAACAGCGCACAAGCGCATGCTACATACTCTCTCTTCCTTCAGAGCAGCATCAGCGCGTGTGCAGTGCTGCCAGGTTTGCGCTTTTACAACAAATAGGGCTAATTTGAAAACACAATCGCGGGTTAAAATCATAGAATCACGGGTTTTGTTTTTAGGATACTTTAAAAATGGACTACGGTCACCAAAAGGTCTGATGGATGGCACTAAAGAATGGAAATGCAACGTCTTATGTATAATGTTTCCCGCATTGAATATCTGGCACCCGCACAGCACACCTTAACAATCAGCGCGCTGTCAGCTGTGCACTACTGTCAATAGAGTCTGCAACGTTTTTTCCACAAATATAACATTTGCGCACATGATTGTCGTTGTGTAAATATGGACGGCTCCCGATAAGCATTTGGTGAGTCACGTCCACATCAGAAACTTGCCAAAAAAATAAAATAGCAGTTATTAACAACAATAATACTATGAATAGGTAAAACATGGGAGAAAGTACTGCAAAGACTGAAAGAAGGAAAAGGACTTAGATCAGAGTCTAAATGGCGAAAGAAAAACCTTGTGTAAATAACTACTGTAAAATGTGTGTTTATAGACATATGGGAGGCTAGTTCATTGTGATAATTGTTGTAACATACCGGCATTTTAATATATATAACTAAAAAAAAATAAAAAAAAATAAAAAAACATTGTTGTCACATGACCTCACTATTTTGTTTAATTTCTGCATGTGGCATCCAGTTATCATCTTGAAAATAAATATGGTTTATTTGAATTTCTTATCTAATTTTGTGTCAAAATGTATTATTCTTTGTCAGTCCAATCAAATAATGGGTTAAGGAAAAAATAAAAAATTTGTTAAAATATTAAAATATTGTAGTTGACCACAAACTGCCTTGTTTGTCTTCTGCCTTCCATAAAAAAAATAAAAATAAAAATAAAAAAACATTAGTGTCCAACACCACATCTAATTTAAAGAGACTAGCTATTCAGATTAATTTAGATTAGTTAAAAGTGGAGATGTAGTGGTTCAGATACGGTAATAATGACATTTCACACGTACCTTAATTCTTCCAGTTGTACCTTGCCTTTATAAATATGTATTCTAAAAGTATTATTTTACTCTGAATACGTTCACTTTAATATGTGAACGTATTCAGAATACTTTACTGAATACATTTAAGAAAGAGTATTAAGTATTCAGCCCAGAATACTTAAAGTAATCTGCCAACCCTGGTGACATGTGGTAATAATGAACGCCCAACTCGGACGTAGGAGCTTTCTAGGTGCACTTGAAGGCAGCATATCATTGTCTGTATGAATTGGAGTTACTGTATGCATTTTTGAATAACTTTATAGATCTGGATTAAAATATCAAAACCTGAAAAGTTGTAACTTAAAATCGCAAAACACCAAAATTTCAACATCTAGGTACAAAGCCACACACACTATGTGCTACGGCCCAATGAAAACAATTACAAAATGTCATAAAACAGCCAATCACAGCGCTCTGCTTTTGCTCAGACCCATTCTTCATGGGTGACACTTTCTTAAGCTAAACTAAATGGCCTAATTAATCTGGCCAAATGGTGGGTGACATCAAATATGCTAGCACAATTATTACTCTATTAAAGATTAATATTCCATTAGAAAATTGAAAAGAGTCAGGGGAGTGCTGTTTCAGAGAGAGTATTTGTCTGAGCGGAGCCGAAATTTCACAAGGCGTCAAACGGCCCTGTGATTTTCATCTCTCTGCTATATTCTCCTCTTGCTGGTCTTCTAATGGTCTACGCTGTAATAAGCAGGTCGGAGACTCGAGCTCGTTTTGTGTCTGTCGCTTTTGATTTAGCTTCGTCTGCTGTTCTCATTTTGCTCATGAATCCATAAACAGCAATGAGATCAGCTTCAATCTACAAGTGGTAGACACAAGAGTGCAGACAAAGTGCGGTGATGCTGGATGTTGAATCTTCCAGGGCATGAAGGTCATTGTCTCAGCCTCGTACCGTGTCTGAAATCGAAGGGACTGATGCCACGACAACTTAATACTGGATTGGCTCTAAACTGGAAGCATTGAAGCTGCATGTCAGCTCAAAATGTTCACTAACCACAGATGAATGAATTAGCTGTACGCTCAAGACTAGACTTTAGCAACAGTAAAGTGATAATAGTCATAATTTACAATTATGTTGTTTTCATTAACCCAATAGTTAACATGCACTTACAATGCAATGAAAAAACAATATTAGCTCATATACAAATGCATTTTTTACATTAAAAGTTGTTTATGTTGAGGCAATATGTTAATTTGTTAATGTAATATGAACTAACACGAACACTTAACAGAATTTTAATAAATTAACATATAAACAAGATTAATAAATGCAGTAAAAATTCATTGTTATTGTTAGTTCATGATATCTTATGCATTAATGTTAATGAATAGAACCTTTTTGTAAACTGTAACCAAGATAAAATCAGTTAACAAAAAATCTTACTGTTTTTTTTTTGTTTTTTTACTAAATCCACAGTTATAAAAATTGACTTTGCATCAGCAACAATGGTTACTTTAATGGCAAGATCATAGCTGTTTAAGAAAACAAGACAAACAATAAACAAAAATATAGAAATCCTAAAAATCTAACTCTAAAATTTTTCCTGGTGAAACCTTTTTAAACACACCCAATAATGCCTTTCTGAATAGAGCCTATAGTTATTAAATGCAGGACAGTCCAGTAAAATATGCTGAAAAGCCAATGGTTCATTGCATGGACTGTTTTAGAAAGATAAAATAGAAGATTTAACTTTATAATAATTCTAAAACATGTTAATATTGCTACAACTAAATATACATATGGTTAAAAATGAAAAAGATTATTTAAATTAGAACCAGAAACATCACAAGCTTTGTAATGGTCGGAAGTAGTTTAAATATATAATGCAAAAGAAAAATCTAAGAAAAATAATGAAGTTTACACTGAGCTATGCAGAAAAAAAAAAGAAAGAAAAATCCATAATGACAGGCAAAGAGAGAGAAATGTTAATTAGAAATATGCTTACAATTCATTCAGTACTCATATTGATATAATATTGATTAATAAAAATATCAACATAATTTCATCTAATTAAAAAGGACTATTTTATCCAAAATTGTCAGTGCAATATATTTTAATCTTATTAAAATAGTGTTGTTAGCTAAATGCTGAGTTGAGTCTCCTGTGTGTTTCACCTGAGAAGCTCTATTTGTATGTCGCACAAAGTTGCTGTCCATGTAGAATGTTCCAAATTGATCACTAAAAAGGTTCTATTTCACTAAGGGGATTGCCTATGTAGGCAGTAAACAGATAAGGTTTTGAAACAGAGCCTTAGTCACAGAAGTGACCATTGGCAAAGTTGTGGATGGCTATTTGGCATCTATACTACATTTGCATTAGCTTGTCTGGGCACAGACAGTATTGAGAAGTGATTACAGGGTTTTTCTGTTTGCACAGCTGTCAGTTCACTCAATCTCTGATTGCACACAGTTCAGCTACAGTTTAACCAGCACCTGGACACACAACAGTTCATTATACATAATTCAAAGTACTGGACAAAGGCAACACATCTGCCCTTTCAGAGGTCGGCAAAGTCAAGCTTGTGGGTTAAAACTCCAAGCATGACTCTCTAAGAGTACATCAAAACCGAACACTGCGAGAGGTGGTGTTGTTGCAATTACAGAGAAGGTGTAATCAAATAAGAAACCTGAAAATTACAAACTTACAAAGAAAGGTTACATGACACAAAGAAATTACATGTTTTCAGACATTTCTGCTAACTATTCTTATAATAAGTGAGAATAATAAGTGTCAACCACGTTATTGGAGGGAAAATATCATATGAAATCATTACTGATGACTTTACTTCCAAGAAGTCAAGGAAGCAGAAATTCTGTTGAGCAATAAGTAGGAATTCCAAATAGGAAATCCAAGTAGGATTTCGTTAGGGCCCTCATATGCTCATAAACGGCACTAATTGCACATTACACAGAAATTGCACTAATTGCACATTTGCGTAATTCCAAATAAGCTTGGCTGCTAGAAGATATTATCCAAATTTAAAGTAACCTAATTGTGACGAGGAGGAGGGTGTGGCCGGGCTGTGACGGAGCACGGCCGGCGCTGAATCACCTGATCAGCGGGAGAGCGAGATAAGGGGCAGCTGGAGACGCCGGTTTGAGAGAGAGAGATGCATGTGGCTACGTTGCATGTGTGTCTGCATCCTTATGTTTTATGTTGTTTTAAGTTACTTCAAATTATTAAAGTTTATGTTTACCGTTCAGCCGTTTTCCGCCTCCTCCTTGCCCGCCCTTATACTGTTACACTCATAAAACTGGGTTTTCATGGACAGAAGAGTGGATGGAAGTATTTCTCTGCATTACAAGGCCCTTATCAAATGAGCCAAAAAGAAATGTCTTTCTTCAATGTTCCGCCAAAAATCAAGTATATTTTTCATTTATCATCAATTAATATGCAAGGATATCATACATGTTATAATGTAATATGCTGGATCTGTTCTTTTATCCCTGGGAGTTTGATTCGCAGCTCTCTATGCTCGGTCCAAGCATGGCTGCATGGATGGGCGTGGAGTTTGTCCAGGACAGAACCATTCCGCCAACACCAACAGATGCTCAACTGTATAAAAAGATATAGTGATGTAAGTGGTCCTGACTGAAAAGCTTCTGCCAGCGTTTAACCGGACCGCATAGCAATGCCGCATGCAAGTTATTAAATTATTACATAAATATGGTACTGTTTTATAACAACAATAATTATTCTTATTATACAAAAATATATTTCCATAAAAATTCTTAACTTATTATTGGATTCCAAAAAATAATAATGAAAAGTGGGCTGAGAATAGGGATGGGCATTTTGGTCATTTTGTCTACTCAAGTACTCGTCGAATACTCGTCGAGTACTCGAGGGGCAATGACATGTACATAATTGTATATATAATAATATGTCTGACAAACGTCTTTGGCTGCTGCATTGCGTCTTGTTCCAGTGTATCGTCTATTCATTATCATAGGGTGTTATAAAATAATCTGTTAAAAAATGTACGCGGCTGTCTGTTCTTCCTTCAGGTTATCGTAGTAATCTTAGTAAGCACACACCAGTTTATTTAGTGACTGCCTGAACAGTCTGTTTTCAAATCGCGGTTGGTTTAACAGAAGACGCTATAACCATCGTGTTTTTAATATGCGTGTTAAGTTGAAGTACAGTCACTGCATTCTGTTCCATTTGGTTGCACTCTGTCTAGCTGTTTGAAACACTTGCCTGCTGTATATGCATTGCTTCAGCGCATTGAGTCCTCTGCCACACACCTTGTGTGTGTGTGTGTGTGCATGTGTGTGTGTCCCCAAATGTTCGCTCCTGTGGGGAAAGCTGCAATGCTCTGTATTGTTGTTGCTGTGATGATTCATGAAGCATTCCATTTAACTCGGAGAGTTGGAATTTCCACCTTTCAACAGGGGAAAGTGCAACAGAATGAAACTTTATGTGGAAACTGGTGCGGAAATCTTCAACGCCCATTTCATCGAGATGCAGGTGTGTGTTACGTCACCCAGGGCAGGGAGGTTTACAGTCAGTGATAAACATTCACTTTTTTTTTATTTATTTTTTTTATAATATCCATTAACGGGTCAAAGCTCTTACATTTAATGATTAAAAAACGTGTTTAGCAAACGCTCTGCAGAGACAGGTGTTCAAAACATGGTTAATTACACTCTCTTTTGATTATCGTAACGATAGCATTGCAGCATCGTATATCAGTTTGGTTGCTATGAGATGTCTCTGACAATCAATGTAGCCCTAAAGACCACAATGTAATCAATCTCAAAATAAAAAAAAAAAAGCTCCCTCTTTGAAAAGTTTGTGTTTAGTTGTCAGGTAATTGTCAATGAATTTCAAATTAAGTGAAAAGTCACATCATGCATGATCACCATCGATCATCGTTTTCATGATCGATCATTGCTGCCACGTCCGTGTACTCGTGCCCATCCCTAGCTGAGACCCTATCACAAATTGGACAAAAACACAGGCAACAGATACAATGTAATGTTTCACTGTAGTTTTATTTATTTTTTTAGTCAGGTTTTTTTTTTTTTTTACCAGCCACAATACTTTTTTAAATATTCACAATCTTTTTTTTTTCCAAATATTTCAGCCCTACCAAACAACCACAGAGTGTCAACATCACAACTAAAGAGCTATATGACAGTGGAGGAGGGTGAGGTTTCTACAGTGAGGGTATTCACCACAAGATGCAACCATGTAATTTTGCCAAAGTGGCCTGTGAACAGATGAAGGGTGACACGCCCCAGGCACTTTGGCCCTTACACCTGAGAACATTCTGTCATTTCTTCAACTTTAACTATGGCTCTCATGTGTCATGCTGTTAAGGTATACAGAAAAAGAGTGGTAAATAGGAGAGAGATGGCTCGTCATCCACACTACACACATCCAATTCCACTAAACTTGAAGCTCAAGTTGTGAATAATTCACAAGTATGGGTCCGTTCCAGATTTGGAAAGAAAAAAAAAAAAAGAAAAAAGTTTTTTATGAATTTGTTCTAAAAGACAGAACATTTATATAACCGGTCAATATTACAGATGTGCACAAGTAATCGACTAATTGAGTACTCGTTCGTCACCAGGCTTGTCGACTATTAAAACACTACTCAGGGGGGCCTGGGTAGCTCAGTTGTAAAATACGCTGGCTACCACCCCTGGAGTTTGCTAGTTCACTAGTTCAAATCCCAGGGCGTGCTGAGTGTTTCCAGCCAGGTCTCCTAAGCAACCAAATTGTCCCGGTTGCTAGGGAGGGTAGAGTCACATGGGGTAACATCCTCGTGGTCGCTATAATGTGGTTTGTTCTCAGTGGGACACGTGGTGAGTTGAGCGTGGTTGCCGCTGTGGATGGCGTGAAGCCTCCACACGCGCTATGTCTCCGTGGCAACACGCTCAGCAAGCCACGTGATAAGATGCGCGGGTTGACTGTCTCAGACGCGGAGGCAACTGGGATTCGTCCTCCGCCACCTGGACTGGGCGAATCACTATGCGACCACGAGGAATTAGAGCGCATTGGGAATTGGGCATTCCAAATTGGGAGAAAAAAAAACAAAAAAAAAAACACTACTCGACTATTGCAAATTGATTTTCCTTTCCTCATTTGTCTGCAGTGGGCAATGTTGAATATGCTGTATTTCCCTTTGAATCTCAAATTTCACAGTAACAACTGAGTCCACTGGGCTCTCAATTGTAAATGCATTTAATTTTATTAATTCATATTTGATCATTTCATTTTTTTTTTTTCTCTAAAAGAAAAGCATAGTTTGTTGAAGTTAGCTTAATTTGAAACCGTTCCTGGTAACACTTGAGAACAAAACAAAATAACAATTTCACACATCATACTTATTTCTGACTTACATTTTATACGATTACGATTACTCATTGTTTGTAAGTTAGAGTACTCGACTACAGAATTACTAAATGCCCATCCCTAGTCAATACAAATCTAAGTGTATGTGTGTGTATATATATATATATATATATATATATATACAGGTGCATCTCAATAAATTAGAATGTCATGGAAAAGTTCATTTATTTCAGTAATTCAACTCAAATTGTGAAACTCGTGTATTAAATAAATTCAATGCACACAGACTGAAGTAGTTTAAGTCTTTTCTTCTTTTAATTGTGATGATTTTGGCTCACATTTAACAAAAACCCACCAATTCACTATCTCAAAAAATTAGAATACATCATAAGACCAATAAAAAAAACATTTTTAGTGAATTGTTGGCCTTCTGGAAAGTACGTTCATTTACTGTATATGTACTCAATACTTGGTAGGGGCTCCTTTTGCTTTAATTACTGCCTCAATTCGGCGTGGCATGGAGGTGATCAGTTTGTGGCACTGCTGAGGTGGTATGGAAGCCCAGGTTTCTTTGACAGTGGCCTTCAGCTCATCTGCATTTTTTGGTCTCTTGTTTCTCATTTTCCTCTTGACAATACCCCATAGATTCTCTATGGGGTTCAGGTCTGGTGAGTTTGCTGGCCAGTCAAGCACACCAACACCATGGTCGTTTAACCAACTTTTGGTGCTTTTGGCAGTGTGGGCAGGTGCCAAATCCTGCTGGAAAATGAAATCAACATCTTTAAAAAGCTGGTCAGCAGAAGGAAGCATGAAGTGCTCCACAATTTCTTGGTAAACGGGTGCAGTGACTTTGGTTTTCAAAAAACACAATGGACCAACACCAGCAGATGACATTGCAACCCAAATCATCACAGACTGTGGAAACTTAACACTGGACTTCAAGCAACTTGGGCTATGAGCTTCTCCACCCTTCCTCCAGACTCTAGGACCTTGGTTTCCAAATGAAATACAAAACTTGCTCTCATCTGAAAAGAGGACTTTGGAACACTGGGCAACAGTCCAGTTCTTCTTCTCCTTAGCCCAGGTAAGACGCCTCTGACGTTGTCTGTGGTTCAGGAGTGGCTTAACAAGAGGAATACTGTAGCCAAATTCCTTGACATGTCTGTGTGTGGTGGCTCTTGAGGCCTTGACCCCAGCCTCAGTCCATTCCTTGTGAAGTTCACCCAAATTCTTGAACCGATTTTGCTGGACAATCATAAGGCTGCGGTTCTCTCGGTTGGTTGTGCATCTTTTTCTTCAACACTTTTTCCTTCCACTCAACTTTCTGTTAACATGCTTGGATACAGCACTCTGTGAACAGCCAGCTTCTTTGGCAATGAATGTTTGTGGCTTACCCTCCTTGTGAAGGGTGTCAATGATTGTCTTCTGGACATCTGTTAGATCAGCAGTCTTCCCCATGATTGTGTAGCCTAGTGAACCAAACTGAGAGACCATTTTGAAGGCTCAGGAAAACTTTGCAGGTGTTTTGAGTTGATTAGCTGATTGGCATGTCACCATATTCTAATTTTTTGAGAGAGTGAATTGGTGGGTTTTTGTTAAATGTGAGCCAAAATCATCACAATTAAAAGAACCAAAGACTTAAACTACTTCAGTCTGTGTGCACTGAATTTATTTAATACACGAGTTTCACAATTTGAGTTGAATTACTGAAATAAATGAACTTTTCCACGACATTCTAATTTATTGAGATGCACCTGTATATGGCTCAACGGGGACTCCTCTACTGCAAAAAACAAAATTTTGAAGGTAAAACTGCTGTATACTTTGATATAGTTGTCCTTACGGGCTGCACGCAAAAACACAGCGCGACCAGTGTAGTCCGATTCAATAGAAAATTAGTCTTTTGAACAAGTTCTTTTAATGAATGGTTTAAAAAACTCGAGTTTAATCAGTCTGACGAAATATTCACTAAATGACTTACAGAATCAGTCAGACCGCTTACTGAATAAACACTTGATTGACTTACTAAACTAAAGTTATCATTACTTTCAGAAATAAAGCAACAGCTGTTCGTGAAACTTAAATCAGTATCATTACTGACAGGTTGTTATGACAAAGTGTATTTTAAAAAGCATTTGAAACAGAAATGATATTTTTATATTTTAAAAATATACATAAAATATAATTTATTTTATTTATTAAAAATATAAAGATTATTTATTATTTTAATTTTTTATTTATATTATTTATTATGTATTATTGTATTACATACATTTTTATATATTTATCACACATTGTCATATAAACAACCTGTTCGTAATGACACTGATTTAAGTTTCACAAAAGAAAATACATAAAAGACATGTTTTCTTTACATTATTTAGTGATACAGTCCATTCTTTAATCTCATTGCATTCAACTTAGACTGCAACAAGTAAAATTTCTTTCAAAACAATTTATTTGCTGTGGATTTCCTACTCGGTTCCACCTACCCGAATGCCAATTACTGTGCTCTAATAGAATGCAGGGGGCAGGGTGGCCTAGAGCCCAGCACATGTCACAGCAGGTGATGGAACACAGCCCTACACCGACACCAGGGCTTTCAGCACCACGGAGAGGGACTAAGCCATAAACCCAATGCAAAGAGCTGAAACAAATGGCCTCACTTACTGTAGATGACAGCATTACCTTATTGAAAGTGCAAAAAGTACATTAGATTTGCCCTCAAATTAACACAGGAAGTTTGTTGTGAAACAATGCAATTTAACTCCAAATGCCAAGAAATAGGAATGTACAAAACTATTTTTGACCCTATAAAAAGACAGATATACTGTATGATAATAGTCAGAAAATTCACTTAGAATCCACAAAATAAAATAAATACATAAAAATACAAATACATATATACAGCATATACAGTCTAAGTCAGAAGTTTACATACACCTTATCCAAATACATTTAAACTCAGTGTTTCGCAATTCCTGACATTTAATCATAGAAAACATTCCCTGTCTTAGGTCAGTTAGGATCACTACTTTATTTTAAGAATGTGAAATGTCAGAATAATAGTAAAGATAATTATTTATTTCAGCTTTTCTTTTTCATTACATTCCCAGTGGGTCAGAAGTTAACATACACTTTGTTAGTATTTGGTTGCATTGCCTTTAAATTGTTTAACTTGGGTCAAACTTGGGTAGCCTTCCACAAGCTTCTCACAATAAGCTGCTGGAATTTTGGCCCACTCCTCCAGACAGAACTGGTGTAACTGAGTCAGGTTTGTAGGCCTCCTTGCTCGCACACGCTTTTTCAGTTCTGCCCACAAATTTTCTATCGGACTGAAGTCAGGGCTTTGTGTTGGCCTCTCCAGTACCTTGACTTTGTTGTCGATGAGCCATTGTGCCACAACTTTGTAAGTATGCTTGGGGTCATTGTCCATTTGGAAGACCTATTTGCGACTGAGCTTTAACTTCCTGGCTGATGTCTTGAGATGTTGCTTCAATATATCTACATAATTTTCCTTCCTCATGATGCCATCTATTTTGTGAAGTGCACCAGTCCCTCCTGCAGCAAAGCACTCCCACAACATGATGCTGCCACCCCCATGCTTAACGGTTAGGATGGTGTTCTTTGGCCTCACCCTTTTTCCTCCAAACTTAACGATGATCATTATGGCCAAACAGTTCAACTTTTGTTTCATTAGACCAGAGGACATTTCTCCAAAAAGTAAGATCTTTGTCCCCATGTGCACTTGCAAACTGTAGTCTGGCTTTTTTATGGTGGTTTTGGAGCAGTGGCTTCTTCCTTGCTGAGCAGCCTTTCAAGTTATATCGATATAGGACTCATTTTACTGTGGATATAGATACATGTCTACCTGTTTCCTCCAGCATCTTCACAAGGTCCTTTGCTGTTGTTCTGGGATTGATTTAAATTTTTCGCACCAAACTACATTCATTTCTAGGAGACAGAATGCGTCTCCTTCAGACAGATTGTTCGAATAAACACCATGGGACCATGCAGCCATAATACTGCACAGTCCCATGGTGTTTATACTTGCATACTATTGTTTGTACAGATGAACGTGGTACTTTTAGGTGTTTGGAAATTGCTCCCAAGGATGAACCAGACTTGTGGAGGTCCATAATTTTTTTTCTGAGGTCTTGGTTGATTTCTTTTGATTTTCCAATTTTCAAGCAAAGAGGCACTGAGTTTGAAGGTAGGCCTTAAAATACATCCACAGGTACACCTCCAATTCAATACACCTCCTATCAGAAGCAAATTGGCTAAAGTTTTGACATCATTTTCTGGAATTTTCCAAGCTGCTTAAAGGCACAGTTAACTTAGTGTATGTAAAGTTCTGACCTACTGGAATTGTGATATAGTCAATTAAAAGTTAAACAATCTGTCTGTAAACAATTGTTGGAAAGATTACTCGTGTCATGCACAAAGAAGATGTCCTAAACGACTTGCCAAAACTGTAGTTTGCTAATATTAAATCTATGGAGTGGTTAAAAAATTATATATATAAATACACACACACACACACACACACACACACACACACACACACACACACACACACACACACACACACACACACAGGCGGCCAAAAGTTTGGAATAATGTACAGATTTTGCTGTTTCGGAAGGAAATTGGTACTTTAATTCACCAAAGTGGCATTCAACTGATCATAAAATATAGTCGGGACATTACTGATGTAAAAAAAACAGCACCATCACTATTTGAAAAAAAGTCATTTTTGATAAAATCTATGCAGGCCCCATTTCCAGCAGCCATCACCTTATCCTTGAGTAATCATGCTAAATTGCTAATTTGGTACTAGAAAATCACTTGCCATTATATCAAACACAGTTGAAAGCTATTTGGTTCGTTAAATGAAGCTTAACATTGTCTTTGTGTTTGTTTTTGAGTTGCCACAGTATGCAATAGACTGGCATGTCTTAAGGTCAATATTTGGTCAAAAATGGCAAAAAACAAACAGCTTTCTCTAGAAACTCATCAGTCAATCATTATTTTGAGGAATGAAGGCTATACAGTGCTTGAAATTGTTGAAAGATTTCATACAAAGGTGTACACTACAGTCTTCAAAGACATGGACAGAAAGAGATGTGGAAGGCCAGATGTACAACTAAACAAGAGGATAAGTACATCAGAGACTCTAGTTTGAGAAATAGACGCCTCACATGTCCTCAGCTGACAGCTTCATTGAATTCTACCCGCTCAACACCAGTTTCATGTACAACAGTAAAAAGAAGACTCAGTGGTGCATGCCTAATGGGAAGAATTTCAAAGAAAAAGCCACTTTTGAAACAGAAAAACAAACAGAAAAGGTTAGAGTGGGCAAAGAAACACAGACATTGGACAACAGATAATTGGAAAAGAGTGTTATGGATCTTAACCCCATTGAGCTTTTGTGGGATCAGCTAGACTGTAAGGTGCGTGAGAAGTGCCCGACAAGACAGCCACATCAATGGCAAGTGCTACAGGAAGTGTGGGGTGAAATGTCACCTGAGTATTGGGACAATCTGACAGCTTGAATGCCAAGGATCTGCAAAGCTGTCATTGTTGCACATGGAGGATTTTTTGATGAGAACTGTTTGTAGTTTAAGAAGTTCTGAATTTTTTTATCAAATTGTAATAGTCATTTTTCACGTTATTAATGTCCTGACTATACATTGTGATCAGTTGAATGCCACTTTGGTGAATAAAAGTACCAATTTCTTTCCATAAGAGCAAAATCTGTACATTATTCCAAACTTTTGGCCGCCTGTGCATCATACTTGATATATCAGGCTTTAAAAGGTCATCTTCCTCCTAAGACCCAGCTATTTTTGTAAAGGACTTTTAAGTTTCTTTTACATGCCATAGCATTAAATCTTGGGGTATCTTAAGAGGACACCCTGGGTTTTTCAGAAATAACAAATATTTGGAAGTTTGGCCATGGCAACTTCCTCTCCTTGGTCTATTGCAATATATAACATTTCAATTCAGTATATCAAATCAAATATAAATCAAATATATTTTTTAAATAAAATAGAATCATAATTTCAATGCACCAAACACTATTTTGACATTTAAAAAAAGCAAAGTTGTAAAACCTATTTTTTTGGCTGGGTCTCAGGAGGATACAGTAAGATGACATAATATCTTGTAATGTAGAACAATGAGATCTTTATAAATGACAGAGCAGGCTGCATATATAAAAATGCATAAATATAAGTTCCAACTTTAAATACACTGATCAGCCACAACATTAAAACCACTGACAGGTGAAGTGAATAACATGGATTATCTCGTTACAATGGCACCTGTCAAGGGGTGGGATATATTAGGCAGCAAGTGAACAGTCAGTTCTTGAATTTCATGTGTTGGAAGCAGGAAAAATGGGCAAACGTTTGAGCAACTTTGACAAGGGCAAAACTGTGATAGCTAGACGACTGAGTCAGAGCATCTCCAAAACAGCAGGTCTTGTGGGGTGTTCCCGGTATGCATTGCTTAGTACCTACCAAATGTGGTCCAAGTAAGGACAACCGGTGAACCGGTGACAGGGTCATGGGCGCCCAAGGCTCACTGATGCGTGTGGGAAGCAAAGGCTAGCCCGTCTGATCCGATCGCACAGAAGAGCTACTGTAGCACAAATTGCTGAAAAACTTAACGTTGGCCATGATAGAAAGGTGTCAGAACACAGAGTTGTGTATGGGGCTGTATAGCCGCAGACCGGTCAGAAAGCCCATACTGACCCCTGTCCACCGCCAAAAGCACCTACAATGGGCACATGAGCGTCAGAACTGCACCATTGAGCAAATGGAAGAAGGTGGCTTGTTCTGATGAATCACGTTTTCTTTTAGATCATGTGGACGGCCAGGTGCGTGTTTGTGTGTCGTTTTCCTGGGGAAGAGATGGCAACAGGATGCACTATGGGAAGAAGGCAGGTTAGCGGAGGCAGTGTGATGCTCTGGGCAATGTTCTGCTGGGAAACCTTGGGTCCTGGCATTCATGTGGATGTAACTTTGACATGTACCACCTAAAGATTGTTGCAGACCACGTACACCCCTTCATGGCAATGGTATTCCCTGATGGCAGTAGCCTCTTTTATCAGGATAATGCGCCCTGCCACACTGCAAAAATTGTTCAGGAATGGTTTGAGGAACATGATAGAGTTCAAGGTGTTGACTTGGCCTCCAAATTACCCAGATCTCAATCCGACTGAGCATCTATGGGTTGTGCTGGAGCAACAAGTCAGATCCATGGAGGCCCCACATTGCAACTTACAGGACTTGAAGGATCTGCTGCTAATGTCTTGGTGCCAGGACACCTTCAGAGGTCTTGTGGAGTCCATTCTTGACGGGTCAGAGCTGTTTTGGCAGCACAAGGGGGACCTACACAATATTAGGTAGGTGGTTTTAATGTTGTAGCTGATCGGTGTATATTATCTGAATTCATCATATTTATCAGTATTTTATACAGATACATACATGTAAATATTATATGTATCAGTATTTCCAAAGTGTTTTTTATTGAGGTGGGCATGAATGAAATGTAATAATGATATACCTCAGAAGCCTGTTTTATAAAATTTGATGCAAGAATTTTAACATGATTGTTCTATAAAATAATGTACAAAATTTTAACCAAACACAAGTTCCTTCAATTCAGCAAATACTCATTTTGAAATATCAGTAACCATATAAATGTTACTTAATAAAAAAAATAAAAATAAAAATAAAAAACAAAGCAAAGATTTTCACAGCAAAAAGACACATGCATCAGGTTTAAGGTTTTCTACATCCCAAAGAGCATGGAAACTTTCACAAGGAGGCAGGTTTTTCACCATAAAACAGGTTTTTCAGAGAAGTATTAATAATGTTGATGATGTAGTGGCTTTATAATATTATGTATCAAATATGATACTCTCGGTGGGTTGTCTGAACGACTAGTTGAGAAACTGGCAGGGTTGCCACACTTTTTGAACAAATCATTTTCTGATTTTTCCAAGAACTTTCCAATTGTTCATAATTATAAAAACAATCCTTTTTAGAGCTGAGCATTACTGCAACTTTACCATAATCTATTTATACAGACTATATGACTTTTTAAGACGTTGTTCACTTCTTTGCCTTTTCCAGGACCGGAAATAACTATTTAAACATTTATATTTTAACTTTTTCCATGACCATGTGAACCCCGAATTGGTCTTAAGAAACCTTATATAATTAGGCTGTTTACAGGTTCACCTGAACCTGATCGGATGCGTTTCTCTGATCAATGGAACTCAAAAGAATGGAGCAAAATGCTTGGGTCACGAGACCATTTTTGTAGTCACAATTTTAAATTTGACACAGCATTTCACCACTTGTGGCAGGAAGCTAAAAAAAAAACAAAACCCTGCAATGCCAAAAATGTCTGTCTGAATGTGTACGGTTGTAACGGCAGTTTTTTAAAGAAGATGAATTAAACCATGTGAACGGTCTGAACGCTAAAGCACAGCATGCTAATTCAAGCGCTGCCTAAAAAATATAAACCCCTGGATTCTCCCATTTTTCAGGAAAAAATAAAATAAAATAAACGAAATTCTGAGGTTTGGGGCGGGAATATTTTTTTTATGCATCCAATGGCAAACAGTGGTAGTCTTTAGTCATTATTTTTGCAATTCTGTTTGCTGATGGTAGTACCACAGAAATTACACTTTTCACCATTAAGTCATTGACTGACTGCCCAGCAAGGCAACTGCCTGGGGTTTAAGAAAGTTCGCTCTCTTTAGAGGGAGAAAGCTTTTAAATGAATATTCTTTAGCTTTGGAATTCTGCTGTGACAGTATTCCGAGCTCAGGCAGAGTGAAGATTTGTTCAGAACACCAGCAGATTTCCAAGCAGCAGCTTTTTTTTTCCCTTAGAGAGCTGATTCCTGGAGTTAGAACTGAGGCCAGAAAGTCTTTTATTGTGTTAGAGGATTTAATATTTGACAGCTGACTGTTCATCACACTGCAGCAGAGTTAAAAGAATGGCCAGCGAGGAGAAAGAGCAGGTGGGATGAATTTTTCATTTGATAGTTTTATGTGTGATTGCTTTCTGTGGAGAAGAATGAGGAGAGGGAAGATGAGACGGGGAAGATGATATTCTTCAACTCCTCCCGACCTACCATGCATACACAAATGTACGTAAATGCATACAGAAATCCTTACACACTGATTTACCACGAAACCTTCCTGTCTTTAAACACACTCACACGTGCATTTCCTCAAGCACTCAAAAGGTGGGCTGTATAACCAAAATCTTGTCTCACAGTAACAGTATATACAGTACATTACAACACAATTATTTTTGCTGAAAATGTAAGTAAAACTGGCTTATTTAAACCCACCACACAGTATATACCATCCAGCCCTACATTTCATCCACCCACCCTCCATGTACTGTAAGGTATAAATCAGCCACATGTGTAGATAAGTCCAGGCATAGCAGGAAGAACAATAAATGGCTGCTCTCCCAAACTCAATCATACCAAGGTTGAGTGACAGCCACACTGCGGACAGCCCGCCTCCCCTATCAATCCACAACACAGGCTTTAACAGACGCTTCCAGCTTCTTTCATTTTTCTCATTCCCTTTTTAATTTCTGACCTCTATACGGGCTGAAAAAGAAAGCTGGCCGAGTCAGTGCTGAGCTAAGGATTTCTGCTCCACTGCTTTAGCAGCTCCACAACTTAACTTATACAGAGACTCTAACTTTTAGGCCAGAAACATACCGGGCCTTATTCATAAAACACGAGCATACGATTCGAATTTAAAAAATAAAATAAAATAAATAAAAATGCAGCCTTTTTTTTTTTTTGTGACTTATTCAAGAATTGGACATAAATGTATTCTAAATCTTAAGTGACACAACAGTGTCTGATATTGGAAACAAAAAAGCAGAGCTCTATAATAAAGTAACAAACTACAGCACTGCATTTATCAGCAGATAAACTCTCAATTTTCATGTTTTTCTTGTCTACATTCAAGTCATTTTAATTTGAATAGCACTTTTAACAATGCACATCATTTCAAAGCAACTTTGTAGAAAATCATCTTTTAAAGTCTTAAAGCTTAAAGTGAGTAAGCTAAAGGTGACCGTGTAAAAAAAACAAACAAACAAAAAAAAAAAAAAACCCACTCCTTTCAATAGTTAGTGGAGAGAGAAAAATTTGAGAGGAACCTGACCTCTGGCTTTATGTTATATGTATAGTAAATAATACAATACAATATTATTTAGCGGTTTGAACAAAAAACGATCGGCACATGTAATTTTTTTTGCCCTCTTCCCTTAGATTCACTTTAGACGTAAACTTTTATCCAGTGCGTGCAAGTGTTGTGCTCATAGCCTTTTACATTTCGACGTCAAAAGCAGAGAAAAATAAGTCATGTAATTGCGGGCTTCTTACATTGTAATTGTTTTAAAAAAGCTGGTTTTTGATAGTTATGAGCGTCTTGCTGTGCATGTACTCACGCTCAGTGTCGGCTGGGAGAGGCTGGCTGTTAATTGCAACTTGCTGCTGCTGTTTCTGTCTCGCAAATCTACCAATTTGCACGGTAATGTCGGCATAAATAAAATTACATGCTTGATGTACTGTGGCACCGGGACATGACACCGTTTATTTGGCAAATTCGACGAGCTGTAACGCTACAATCTACTTGCCATTTGCCAACGGTCTTCGAGCTCTCAACTCACCTATGTAGACTAGTTGCTCTGTTTTCCTGTGAGCGCTCAGCGCCGCCTCTCTGGGGAGGAGACTGTTTCGCAGTTCTCAATGTTGCATTGCTTGGTTTTAATCACACTTATGTATTTATTTATGTATTTTACAATACATATGATATTGAATCGAGAGCGTCGCATCGTACGATACAATACGATATACGTATGCGACCCCTAGTATGCAAAGAAGTACACAAATGCAGACATGAATGCTTGGCTAACGGATTGTGTTACAAACTCGAGGGGCAATTTAGTTACCATCAACTGTCTGTTCCATTAAACCGGATGCGTTATTATACAGGTAGCTAGCTATAAACTTGCTAGCACGATTCTCTTCAAACCGACGCTACATCATGATAGTAGTTTACCTGAAAAGAAAACTGGCCGTAAGAAGAAGACCGTTTATGCTAATGTCTGTTATAGTGACCCTTGTTGCAACACTGAGAATACAATGCATACTTTCAGTCTAATTTAATGTTTTTCCGTATTTTCTGGAAATAGTCGCACCTGAACATAAGTCGCACCTGGTCAAAATTGCGTTGTTAATAGTAAAAAATACCACACAAACACAGACAAGTCGCATCTGTGTAAAAGTCGCATTAACAAAGGATGCATGTGGCAGGCATTAGGACCCGAGAGCATCCGCCAGACTTCCCTTCAGACGCTCAGCATGTATCGATGCGCTTCATAAAGATTACCTCAGAATCTACACATTCTATCAGGTGTACTGGGGCTTGTTTTAATCAGGAGCATCTGCTTTAAGTAATTGTGTGTAACAGTCTTTTTTTTTATTTTTTATTTAATCTGTTTATGTTTCATGAACAAATGCAACAAACAAGCCACATCTGTTTAATACATACAGTATGTAGCTTTACGCTGTATACAAATAACAGCTTTAGTCTGCGAGTAAAACAATAAGCTTGTTATATTCTATTCATTCATTAAATTTAACGACTGTCGAGCACGTTTGTTTCTGATATTTGCAACCCTTGATCAGTTCACTGACTGAATGTTTTTACGAGTGGTGCAATGAAATATCATTTTGTGGGAATGTGAGTAGTTGCATTTGACAGGGGTCTACTTTGTTAGCATAATAATGTTGGACAGAATTATATTGCATAAAATACTTTGTAAAGGTATTCTCTGAATTGACTACTTTAAAACGCTTCTACCATCTCTATGACTGATGTTTTCATCTGTTTGTGTGTAAGCATATGTGTTTTGGTGTACAGTGTGTTTGATCGATCAACAGAAATTACATATACATTCTATAAATAAGTCGCTTTGGACAAAGTCACAGGACCCTTTCTACAATGGAATTTTTTTTTTTTTTTAAACGCAACTTATATTCTGGGAAATAAGGTAAATCCCTCAAGAAAGAAAACAAAAACAACAAAAGGAAGAAATATCCCATGTATAAACATTTGTCTACACAAATGTGATGCAATAAAATGCAATCCTTGTAACTGAAGGTTTTTCAAAACAATCTTAAGGGATTCTTCCAAAGATGCAACTTCCAAGAGACGAAGGTATTTCTGAGACAAAAACATGGAACAGATCAATGCGACAGAATTAACACTGTTATAAACATAGTGCACAGGGAAAACAGAAATATCATGAGCACACAAGCTACATATTATACATATGTGGCCCAAGAATTAGTATGCAATACAGGAAAGAAGCACTGCTACAAATTCCAATTGTGAAGAGGAATCAACATCAAACTCTAACAGCTGCAGCTCAATGCAGAGGGTACTCTATTATATTTGGGGTTGTTAAAACAGGATGTGCTCTTGTGTTCTGTCTGCATTATTTTTTAAATTGTTGCTCTTTGTAAACATGCGCCAGATGGGTGTTGCATTGCAAAGCATCTCATTGTTTACCCAAGTTTAAATAATACATGCTCTTGAGTTCCAAAACAGCTAGGAGGAGTGTAACGGAATGAGAGAAAGCAGGGGTCTCAAGATGGTTGAACTATTTATACAAGACTTGGTGTCTTACAAACACAATGCTTTAGGCAGGATGCTCAAAAAGTAGAGCACGGTATACCGCACCTGCCAAAGATGGCGGTAGCACCAGAGTTTTAATTTGGATGAATTTACAGACACAACTTTTCTGAGGGATTTAACATGCTCTGCCACTAAAATATCAAAACTCTAGATAAACTAGTTGGTTTACAAATGTTACCCATTGTTTATTATGTAAAATCTTTGTTGCACTCTATTAAGCTGTTTTTAAAGAACTCATGAACACCATCTTCGACTGCAGATAAAGAATGACAGGAAGTCCATATGTTGTGGATATTGGTGAAGGCCTATACATAGCTCCCTTTTTCACTTTAGTAGAATTTCAGACAGTTTAAGCCAAAACACAGAGTCGAATGAGGCGGCAACGAATGAGGATGTTCAGTGTCCTTCATACTTTATAGTGAAGAGAGTCAATGGCATTTAATGAAACTCTATTAAAATAACACAATTTAAAAGAGGAAAGAAAAAAAAATGGAAAAACAAAAAAAAATGTGATTCAGAGTACTCATTCTGTTATATTTCTCCAGCAACCATGATTTTGTAATTTGTTGACAGTATCCAGCAGCCTTGATTTTAAAGGTTGTATTCAGTAGCCTTGATTTTATACGGACTCGTCCTGCTAACAATAAATGCAGAGGGACAAACAAGAGAATAAAATAGTTTTATCAAGGTCCTGTATTCTAAATATTTCTTCTTTCATGTCGCAAATACAATGAAGACTGAACATACAACCTCACTGTGGAGTCGAGGGCATGGCCGAGCGTTCATCTGGGGAGAGAGGAAGCGGTAAGGGTTTTCACCTGAGATGAATTGCTGCTAATTTTGATTTCTATGTTCACAGTGAGAGATAAAAGGCTGCCCAAAACCCCAGAGAGGGAGAGAGCCAAGCCAGCATGTGTATGTGTGTGTCCATGCAGCCCGCAGTGTTGAATGTGACATTTTCTGTAATTGTGAAAATAAAATACCTTTTTGAGTTGGATCCGTCGCCTCCAACTTCCTCCTGTCCCTCCTCCATGAACGAACCTTATTACACTGGTGCCGAAACCCGGGATTTAAAGGAAGAGGATACACTGTCATGGAGTCATAGCCAGTGGAAGAAGTCTTCCGGTCCCTCGCCAGCATCCACCAAGGCCAACACCAGGCCCTCATGGAACTCAGAAGTGAGCACCAGCAGCGCTCTGAGGTGCTCCTTCGGGCCCAGAAAGAAGATCGGCAGTTGCTGCGTTGCTTGGTTACCCAGGAGGTGCGGCCACCGCAATTCCGGCAGCAGTGCACCACCATGTGTTGCTTACCAAGATGGGCCCCCAAGGTGACCCAGAAGCATATATGGAGCTCTTCAAACATACCGTCGAAGTGATGAAGTGGCCACAGGGCCAGTGGGCGGTGCATCTGCTAACACTGCTGAACGGGGAAGCCCAGATCATGGTGCAACAGCTTCCGGTCGCCAACCTCCTGGACTACACAATGCTGAAAAAGACCATCTTGCAACGGGTCGGCCGTAGCATGGAAGAACATCGCCAGTGTTTCCGCTCCTTAACGCTGAGTGAGTCTGGCCACCCATTTGCCTTCACCCAGCAGCTCCGTGATGCCTGCCACCGGTGAGTGCTGGCCAAGGAGGTCAGCGACGCTGATGATGGCGTTAACTTGGTAGTGCTGGAGCAGTTTGTCTCCCGGTTGCCGAAGGAGATGGCTGAGTGGGTCCAGTGCCACCGACCGGCGTCACTGGATGAAGTGGTCCAGCTGGTGAGGACCATCTGGCAGCGTATCCAGGCAGAGGCGCACCCCCTGCCTTTCCTTCCACTAATGTTACCTCTCCTTTTCTTTCTTCACCCCTCCTTCCATCCTGTTCTATTTCCCCAGAAATGGGGAAACACTCCCCCAAGACTGGCCTCTCGGGCTTGGGGGTCAACTGCTCCACCAAACCCTGTCTCTCTCCACTCTTCATCGCAGGTGAAGGAGCCCGCTGCCACGAGTGTGGGTGGGAGGCTTAGGCCAGTCTGCTGGAGTTGTGGGGATCCAGGTCATGGCTGCGAGCAGTGCCCGGTAATGGAAGTGGGGGCCTTGATCTTGGTCCCTAACACCCCACAGACCAACTCCGATCGTGCAGGGATGTACCAAATACCCATGAGTATTGAGGGGGTTACATACCAAGCCTTGGTGGATTCCGGTTGTAATCAAACCTCTATCCATCATGCATTGGATTCAAATAATCGAGTAAAGGTGAGGTGTGTGCATGGGGATATTCATGATTATCCTGTAGTGACCGTCACTGTAATATTTAGGGGACAAAAGCATAATATTGAGGCAGTGGTTAGTCCTCGCCTCACCCATCCTCTAATTTTGGGAACCAATTGACCGGCTTTTCACTAATTATTGAAGGGGTTGTGTGTGGATGGGTCCTGTGAGAAAGTGAATCGATGTGGGATGTGCAAAGCACTGGCTGGGGAGGTGTGACCTGGGCCGTCTGCAGCTGCTCCACGTCATACTGATGCTGGGGGAGGTGTCATCCTAGAGCAGTCACGAGAAGAAACACTGCGACACGCCTTTGACCAAGTGATTGTGATTGATGGTCAATGGCTCCAACCGGGCATCGCACTCTCATATCCATACTTTTCAATTATAAAAGATTGGTTATATAGAGTGACACAGGACACTCGCATGCAAGAAAATACAACCCAGTTGTTGGTACCAAAGAGCCATCTGGAAATGTTATTCCAGGTGGCTCATCATAATCTGATGGCAGGTCAATTGGGACAGGGGAAAACACTAAGCCATCTCATGGCCCGTATTTATTGGCTGGGCATTCATGGGGATGTTTGCCGGTGGTATGCGTCATACTGTGAATGTCAGCTGGTGAATCCGCCGGACACTTCAAAAGCACCATTGCGCACTCTTCCGTTGATCAAAGTTTCTTTTGAGTGAATTGGCATGGACCTCGTCGGGCCATTAGAACAGACAGCATGCGGACATCGCTTTGTGTTAGTCCTAGTGGATTACGCACATAATATCCAGAAGCAGTGCCGCTGCGCAACATCTCAGCACGTAGTGTTGTGGAGGCACTCTTAAAAATTATCTCCCGAGTGGGGATTCCATAAGAATTCCTCACTGATCAAGGCACAGCTTTTATGTCACGTACACTACGCGAGCTGTAGGAATTATTGGGTATTAAATCGATTTGGACAAGCATGTACCATCTCCAAACGGACGGCTTGGTCGACCAATTAAATAAAACCTTAAAGAATTTGATTCGTAAGTTCATGCATGAAGATGCTCGGAATTGGGATAAGTGGCTTGAACCCTTGTTATTTGCAGTGCGAGAGGTCCCGCAAGCCTCCACGGGGTTTTGCGTACTTCCTCTTCCTTGGGGGGGTGGGCAGGTCCTGAGTCAGGCGGTGGGGGTATGTGGAGTTGAAGGCCTGGGCGAGCATTCATCTGGGGAGAGAGGAAGCGGTAAGGGTTTTCACCTAAGATGAATTGCTGCTAATTGTGATTTCTATGTTCACAGTGAGAGGCAGGGAGATAAAAGGCTGCCCAAAACCCCAAAGAAGGAGAGAGCCGAGCCTGCATGTGTGTGTGAGTATCCGTGCAGCCCGCAGTGCTGAGTGTGACATTTTCTGTAATTGTGAAAATAAAATACCTTTTTGAGTTGGATCCGTCGCCTCCTACTTCCTCCTTTTCCTCCTCCACGAATGAATCTTATTACACTCATATAAGAGAAACTGTGTCCACGAAGACAAAAATAATACACAATATTTGCATTTCTTCTAAGGAAATACCAGTGCTTGCAAGGCAGTAAAAGAATAGTGTTAATAGGGATGTCAAAAGTAACAGTACTTCTGTACCAAGTCGATACTAAAATAAAGAAGATGCAATGATACCAGTATTTCTGCAATCCTCAACTTGGTCCCCGTACGCTGTCTGACTGACACAAGACTCTCAAGCTTATTTGAGCACATGCTCTGTTACTCCTTTTACACTGGACAATAGAAATGTACAATTAATCAAATCAAAATTATGAAATGTTCTAGTGTGATTATTAAACCACAAAAGGATGCAATTTAATCATATAAATAAATCATATAAATATACAGTCTGCATGTGCTGCACGCTTCAAAGTGAATATGTAATGCCGCTTATACTCTGAAAACAATAAACACATTTTATGACCATCTCGCTGTGCAGCAGATGACAGAAAAGAGTGCACATTCACTGTGAAGCACGCAGAACCTGCAGACTATATATTTATATAAATCACAGCATTTTGCATTTTAATAAATCACATTGGTCCATATTACCAACTGCTTATCTGGAGGTGTGAAGCTACCATCAAAAACACAGAAATGACCCACGTCAAAATAAAAGTTCAATTAAAAATAAAAGCTTGAAGTGTGAAATAGAAGAAATCATGACAGAAATAGATTTTTTAATTAATTAATTATTATTATTATTATTATTATTATTATTATTTTTAAGCAATATATCACAAGCAAGAGTGCTGCTGTACTGAAGAAAAGTTTTTATCAGTGTTTTAATTTATAATGTGATTCTCTGTTTTGCAGCACTTAATTAGACAAAAATAGGACCAATGTTGTGTTATATATTATGCTGTGAGGATACAAAAATGTAATGGTATGTTGAAAAGTAAAAGTTTTATGAATTCATTTTATTAGACAATTTTGATGATGAAATTTAATTCAACTTTAAAACATAGAAAACACTGAATCGAAAATATTAAATCAAAGAAAAACAAAATATACGGTCCTACATAAAGCAATGTTTACTTAATTGAGAAACACTTCAAGGAAACATGCAATTGTTTAAATGTATTCTTTTCATTTATATTTAACTTGTTAAATAGGCTAAATGCATGTGTTCAATAGCATGTAACCTAGTTTTTTGTGTTATCGAAATTGGTACCGAGAATCGTGACATTTTACTGGTATTGGTACTGACTACTGAAATTTTGGCATCGTGACAACCCTAATGTTAATGTTAGTTTATATTTTTGACTTTGTGCTGATTCTTGTGTGCAGCCCACAGAAGATAAAACATAGTCACTGTGAAGTGCAAAGGTGGGTATAAATGGTTAAATATATGCAAAAAATACAAAAATCAGTCACTATGCAAATAGCCACAGAAAAAGGACCAATCGCAATTCAGTTTGCGTATATTACAAAGACGTCATCATTCCTGGTTACATTTTAAGTACATTTGGAATCAACTGTTTGTTAATATTACTATCATTTTAATTTTAATTTAAGTATAAAGTTTACAAAACAAAAGATAGACCAAACAAACAAAACAAAATATAGAAAACAGATAGACTTAAAGCTGAAATGTGTAATTTCAAACGGAAATGCAAAAATAAACAGTGATTTCAAATAGCCTTTCGAACCGAATGTTACATACTTCAGCTTTAAAGCGGTTCAATTTCTGCACCACAAATGTAACCATACAGAATAGCAGCTCCCCCAGCTGTACAAACACACATGGTAACTACGAATGTTTTAAAAAAATGTATCTGCATTAAAAAGTAAGAATCAAATTGCTAACAGTCTGCAAATTTGCCCCGCAAGCAAACCTGTGAGGGGAAACTAATCATCTTAGAGCGAGTGAACAAGTAAACGAAAGAAAAAGTGAGGGAGAGTGGACATGGATGGATGGGTTGAGCTAAAGAAGAGGGATATAAGATGTGCAAAAGTTCAGCACACAGCCAAAACCATCATAGCAGCCCCTGTGTGTCCTAACACACATGGATAGATCCACTACCCAAAACAAAGGTAAGAAAAAAAGAGGGCTCTTCCTAAAATGAAGGAGCATCCACGTCCATTAGGGCCCATACCTATATTTCAGAAAAAGTTAATACGTTCTCGGTCTCTCCATCTGCCTTTCTCACTTTCTCTGGAAAAGATGGAAAAGGTAAATGCAAAGCACCAATAACGTTGAGCTTTGCTCAAGTCACGATTGGGTGAATCTCACAAAACCATGTTTAGGTCCTCCTAAAAAAATGGTCATGATTTACTAACCTTCATGATGTTCCAAACCCATTTGACTTTTTTTTTACTTCTGTAGAACACAAAAGGAGATGTAAGGCAGAATGAAAGTTTTGGTCACCATTGGTTTAGAACAGCATGAGGGTGAGTATATGATGACAGAATTTTCATTTTTGGGGGGAACTGTCCCTTTAAGAAAGTAAATTATCACTGTTTTTGGTTTAAGATCCCTTTGAATAACATACCGGTAAGTGGACTTCAGAGAAAATAAAAATAAAAACATTCAACGCTACAAATGTAGAATGAGGTCCCTTTAATTATTAGACACATTCGTCAACCATGTTTTCCCCACAGTTGTTTCTGTGCAAACCGTCCAGTCTTTCATCCAACATGGATTCTGCTTTCTGCTCCCAGGTAACGATCCTTAATGGACTACACGTGCGGCGGACGCTGGGTGGCTGAGCATCTAATGGAGAGGGGTCCCTGCGGATGGGGCAGGCTGTCGCTCTTCCTGATTAGAACTGATGGGCTGGGCATATTGGGAAGACGAGCGCAGCCACCTTAGAGCGCCCTGTGAGCAGTCAACCCCCCTCCACTAGACTGGCACCATGGCAACCATGCACTGCCAAGAACATCGTGCTCCATTATTGAATTTCAGCACTTTAATGACCAATAACAGATTTGAATTAGTCTGCCAACACTCATTTTTACCTCGCCACAAATTACAGGGTTTTTAGACCACAGACACATTTAGAAGTTCCTGCACAAAAGCTTGCGACGAGACACTTTGATCAAGTGGCTCCTGATATTGGAGGCTTGATAAATGAGACTGCTGGCATCAGTAGACATGTACTTGCAAACAACTGGCAACTCACTAGAAGACCATCACAAGATCACAGCCAGCATAAGCACCTGTTAAACACCCAAATTCAATTCAATTAGCGCTTTTGCAATACATATTGTTTCAAAACAGCTTTAAAATAGAAAACAAAATTTTTTAAAAATAGTGCCTTACATACAGGGGTTGACACTAATACAATTATTTAATTAGAATGTGGGCTTACTTACAATATTAGACAACTACATTTTTGGTGCTGGTCTATGTAAACTCACTGCTACATTGCTAGGTGTTTTGGGTGGTTGTCAGGGGATTTCTATATGGTTGCTAGGGTGTTCTAGGTGGTTGCTGCTAGGGTGTTGCTAGGCTGATACCCGGAGAAGGCAATCTCTTAGCATTCTCATTCATCTTAATGGCAGTTGCTCGGCTGGCGCTCGACCCCTTGGAAGCATAAAATCTGAATAGAGCGCAACAGTCTGATTCCGGAAGGAAAAATCCCATTTATTTATCCCATAGACTAATTCATTTTTCAACGATAACTTATAAATCTTTAAAGACAGACCTACCGTGAGCTACAAGGTTGCACACTGACTG
Source organism: Myxocyprinus asiaticus (assembly GCF_019703515.2). Classification (NCBI taxonomy): domain Eukaryota; kingdom Metazoa; phylum Chordata; class Actinopteri; order Cypriniformes; family Catostomidae; genus Myxocyprinus; species Myxocyprinus asiaticus. Next base: position 44,313,893 of record NC_059353.1, on the reverse strand, counting down.
TATATGATGCTTCTGTTGAAGCCATCCATCTGCGTTATTTCAACTTCGTTGTTTAAAAAATGTGTTTGCTAGCGGAATTCATGTTAAACAACTACATTACCCATGGTACAGCAGGGAAAAATCAGAGAACCGCAGCCGGAGAATTTCCGGTTTGATAATGCGGTGTTAGGATGCACGGTGTCTGAGCTCCACGTTATTTCATGTAATCTTTTCTATTTTATCAAGTCGAATCCATTGTCTTTTGTTTTTGTACATTCCGCTGGCGGAACCTTCAATCGAAATGAGCAAGCCTATGAGGACAGGCAGTAAGCAACATACTCAAGTTCAACATGTACGTGTTATATAATAGTATCTGGCATTCTGTACCAGACACCTGTCATATTAGCCATTGTTTATGCACCTAATTATGATAATCCTGCTTTCATGACTACGCTTTTCTCCCATTTGCCGAATTTAGACATTCACTGTCTTATATTAGGAGGGGATCTTAATTGAATGACTAACCCAAATTTAGACCACTCTCAGCCCAAGTCAGCAGTTCCTACCTCAATGTCTAAGACTTTCTCATCTCTTATGGACCAATTAGAATGTGTAGACCCCTGGCGCTTCTTCAATCCGACTGCAAAAGACTTCTTTCTTTTCGAGTGTCTACCATGTTTATTCATGCATTGATTATTTTTTTGTTGATAAAGTTCTATTATCTCTAGTTAAATCCACAGAATACTCAGATATAATAATCTCAGACCATGCCCCACATATTTTAGACCTTTCCTTCCCCCAAATTTCATATAGGCACACTGGGGGCTGGAAGCTCAATACCGGGCTGTTGGCTAATAAGTAATTTTGTGACTTTGTCTTTAAGAACACTGACTTTTTTTTTTTGGAAACAAACAAATCAGAATTGGTATTGCCATCACTTTTATGGGAAACATTTAAAACATTATTTCTTTTAATGCATGTTGGATCAAAGCCAGGAAATTAAAACAGCAGGAACTCCACGCAATTTTAGAAATAGACAAAACGGCAAAACACCAGTCCACTGCACCCCGATTTGGCAACGCAGCGGCTAAAATTACAAACTGAATTCAACTTATTGACAACCAACAAAGCTGCATTCCTACTAAAACATACAAAAGCAACCTATTATGAGCACGGAGAGAGAGCTAGCTGCCTTTAAGCATCTCAGCTCAACATCAATCTGCATCTCACCTTATCTCACAGGTGTATGACTCCTCAAATAACCTAATTACGGATCCAGCTAAAATAAACTCAGAGTTCTCTTCTTTTTACTCTAATCTTTACAAATCAGAAACTTGCCCAGACACTGCTGCTATTCAATCTTTCCTTTCCCAACTAGAAATACCTAAAATAAGCCCAGATACAGCCAGTAGCCTAGATTAACCCTCTGGGGTCTGAGGGTGTTTTGGGCCCTGAAGAAGTTTTGACATGCCTTTACACTTGTGCTTTTTTCAGTTGTTTAAAAACATATTAATGGCTAAAGTCTGATAATACTGTATTCAGCACAAACTGGGCTACAAGAATATGTGAACAACATGTATGTACGTGTTTGTATTTTTGAAAACTTAACGTTTATGCGTGATTTTTGAAAAAACAAAAATTGTAAGTCACTAAAATAAGGCCATATAACACATACTAAACATTTGTTCACAAGACTTTTGAGAACTGGATCTTGTAGCCTAGAGTTTTTGCTACAAAAATGATGTGAAAACCATCCTGATCACTCATTCATACAAAACTTATTTTTAACTTTTGTAAGACACTTTTAGTGTTAGAAAGGCCATATGCGAGGAGGCGTGGATGATCATGAATATTGATGTGATTCACACCTGAGGAGACAAAGACCCCTCCCCTGAGAGAGAATGAATGTGAGGAGACTTAATGATTGAATGTATTGTTTGTAGCTTATTCACAAAATCAAGTTTAAGTTAAAAGAAGTAATCTGACTATACATTTTCTTTACATAAAGACTTTACTTAAAAACTTTAGAACTACACTACCATTTAAAAGTTTTAGATTGGTATGATTTTTTAATGTTTTTAAAATAAGTCTCTTCTGCTCACCAAGGCTGCATTTATTTGATCCAAAATACAGCAAAAACAGTGATATTGTGCAATATTTTTACAATTTAAAATAACTGTTTTCTATTTGAATATATTGTAAAATGCAATTTATTCCTGTGATCAAAGCTGAATTTTCAGCATCATTACTGCAGTCTTCAGTGTCACATGATCTTCAGAAATCATTCTAATATGCTGATTTTCTAATATGGGCATATTTACAGCACATTTTACACATTTACACCCGAACAGATATTTGCAAGCACAAGCTTTGTTGATGATAATGAGGCAGCAAAAACACTAGTTAAAATATAATCTAAAACATTCATATTATTTTTATATCATATTACATATCATATTTATATCATACAGCATACAATTTAAATACCTGCTTTAGCCGAAACAACATTTAAATGTAACTAAAACTTGCCTATTGGGACATATTTCAAATTTCAGTACTCTGAATCCTGGCTGGCAAGTCTGGAAATAGTCCAGCTAGTAAAATATGTCCATGTTTATATAAAATAGCATGTCAACTAATATAAGTAAAGACTTACTCATCCGAAATTGTATCCTCGGCTGGATCAAGTTGTTCTTCAAATGTTCCTCGTCGGAGTCCCGCTCTTCTTCTGAGAAAAATGTGAACTCTTCGTCACTATCCAGGAGCTTCCTCACCTGTGTAGTGTGCCATCTTCCAAACGCGCAGAAAAGTGAATGAACTTGATATTTTTTAAGGCACTGTTAGGGGCATTTACAATTTGCATTGATCGCCTCAGCACATTACCGTATGAATAGTGTGCTCTGCTGGTGGGTGTGATCACATTAGGGATAATTAGCTGAGTCAGGAGAAACTGTACATCGCTTTGTTTCATACAGATTACATTGCAGGAGAATATTTGTTTTAAATTTGAATTGTTTTATTTAAAGGTGCAGTATGTAAGATTCAGAAAACCTTGTTATTAATAACACCTGTGGCCATTAAGTGAACTGCAGCCTGTTGCTCGTGATCATACGCACACACTCCATAGGGACGCGAGCGAGCATGACCAAAACAAAGAGACTGAACGTGATTCACCGGCATCAGGATGACAGATAAGGTAGCATAAGTAAAATTACACAGTTATGATTGTTTTACTACAAACTTTGAGACTGTATATTATATTTGACTCTCCTGTGCTGGAAGTGTGGATAAAGGTCTGACTATGCGAGACTGTAGTTGAAGTAATCACTTTTCCTTGCATGATAAATTGACTGCATTTATACGATAGCCTATGTCGGCTTTAGCTAGCTAGCCAGCTTTATCAATAGCTGTTAGCTAAATTTGGTGGATGATGACAGTAGTTGTTTATAAAATAGACTGCACATTATAAATATGTTGACACAATTCAGTATTGATGTGATTCCATCACAACTGTCATTTTGATATATCGATGTGCTATTATTTTACAATAATAGAATGTATATATTTTCTGTATAACCAAGTTACGTTACACTAATGAATGGGTCTTTTTGCATTATCTTGAACATTGTCTAGCATTCATTTCATGTGTTACTGTAGTTTACTTTGCTGAATAATTACAGATTAACTTTATGTCAGTTACTGTGAATCACCATACCTGACTTTTAGTATAAAGAGAAGATCGTTAGCATTAGCAGGCAAGGTCAAGTTAGCTAAAATGACACAGAGCAATCCTTATGGCACTATATTTCACATGCTTTGCAGTTATGTAAGCTAGTTTATCTGTCCAATAAGAAGAACGCCAATTCAGTGTCAGTTGTGATCCCCAAAACTGAACGAAGGTCCCTCTAGGAATCAAATGCCCTGCCGATGTTCACTCTAGTTTTCGCTCAACCACGATCACGTTACCGCTTAGCCAGACGGGATTCAGTAAATGGTTTTTGTGTAGGAGTTGGTGTTGTGTTTGGAGCCGGCCGTTTGCTGGATTGCTTAGACATCTCTAAGATAACGTTACCTAGTGTTGCAGACTGTCTGTTGACACTGTTGAATAGCGGAAGAGACGCTACTGTCTGAGGCAAGGCTCTCAGGAGCGCGCAAAACATCACATCCTTTGGATTTTCCTGGCAAAAGCGACCCGCTCCCTTCGCATGAAAATAAGTCAACAGGCTTTAATAGGCAACCTAGGAAGTCCGGGAAGGGCTCTTTTTTAAGTTGCGTTACAAGCTGTTCACACATTGGCAAAAAAACAAAATTTGTTACATATTGCACCTTTAAAAGTAGACATTTTAAGCTTTCTTTAGACACATTCGCGGAGTTTCAGTTAATTTTTGTGACGTGTTTCAGAAAGATGCTCGCGGAGACAGAGACGGCTGAAAGCGCACCCTGTTTACTTTCAAGGTTAAGCACAAGGTTTTGTTGTTATTGTGAGTGTACACAAATAAAAGTAGACCCTTTATAGTCTCTAATGATGCCTTACACTTATCTGTATGCCCAAAAATTGAGTATTTTAAGTTCTTTCTGCTGTTATGAGGAACAAATCCAGCAGGACGTGCCGCCGTGTCCGTCGACCCCTGAGGGTTAACCTCTTTGCTTGGAGGAGATAGCCTCCTGTATCTCAACCATGAAAAATAATAAAGCTCCTGGCCTTGATGGCTTCCTTGCAGATTTTTTTTTAATGTTCTCCACTCAGCTATCCCCCTTACTATTAGAGCTATACAATCTTTCCTTAGATCAGGGCTTTTTAACCGCCATACTTGAATCAATAATATTAAGCCTTAATTTCCTTAATATTAAAGAAAGACAAAGTCCCTAACCTCTGTGGCAGTTACAGATCTGCTAGCCTAATTAATAATGACGTTAAATTATTAGCTAAAGTACTGGCCAAACGTTTAGATGTCCATCTGCCGACCGTTGTGTCAGACGATCAAACAGGTTACATACTAGGTCGTCAATTGTCATCCAATATATGCAGACTCTTAAATATAATCCTTACTCCATCTAGCTCATCAATGCCGGAAATGACAAATGTCACTTGTCGCTGAGAAAGCTTTCGACCAGGTAGAATGGGACTACTTACTTCGCTCTGGCTATAGAGCCTCTCTCTATTGCCTTAAAATCTACTTCATTATTTTCAGTTATTCATAGAGGAAGGGAACATCGTGTCTCATTATACGCAGATGATCTCTTGTTATATGTTCAAGACCCGCTTAACTGCACGGATAACATAATACATCTGTTGAATGAATTCGGTTTTATTTCAGGTTACAAGTTGAACTTGTGTTTTCCCATAAACAATTTGGCAAAACAAATCCCTTCAGATATGCTTCCCTTTCACATGTCTCCCACAGGTTTTCATTATCTAGGGGTTCACATCTCAAACTCATTCAAATCACTACACAAAGAAAAATTTTACTAAATTAATAGATCGCATTAAAGTAGACCTTCAGCGCTGGAGCAATCTTCCACTCTCGTTAGTAGGCAGGATTGAATCAGTAAAAATGAACGTCCTACCACGAATTCTATTTTTATTTCAGACCCTTCCCATTTTTCTTCCCGAATCTTTTTTTAAGTCATTTGATGCCATTATATCTTCGTATATCTGGCTGGTAAACCTCCACGTGTACAGAAGATAACGCTTCAAAAACCAAACAAGATGGGGGGTCTTGCACTGCCAAATATGCTTTTTTACTATTGGGCAGATAACATCCAGAAAATATATGCATGGTGTAATTCCCCAGAGATTAACTGGTGTATCAAAGAATCTATCTCCTTTAAGTCGTCCTCGTTACACGCATTAGTTCTTGACTCCAGCTCACTACGCCCCTCTTAAGTACATCAACAACCCGATTGTGCTTTCCTCGCTAAGAATTTGGAACTAGTTTCATCAGCATTTAGGATTAAACACACTGTCTACTCTTATCACACATTTGTGACATTCAAAGACTTAAGTATGTTTCATATTTCTAAATCCAATCTATTATGATATTTTCAATTACGGGACTTTGCTAGAGTACACTTTGAATTCTTTCCTCACCAGCCAAAAAAAGACTTTGATAGATGATGTAGTCACTTCTGAAATCACGTAGCCACATATCCTCAATATATGACCTGCTACACTCCTCACAATCACCTTCTCTTTCTGGTCTCAAGGAAACCTGGGAGAAGGAGCTCGGATTAGAACTTGATGGGGATCTGTGGAATAATGCCCTTGCTAAAATTAACTTGTATATGCGCTCGTTTGAACCTTGTCCAGTTCAAGGTGGTTCACAGAATTCATTACACCAAAGCAAAATTGAAGAAACTTTCTTTAACAGTGTTGCATTAGATGCTCGCTATCTTCGGCAGACCATACACATACATTCTACACATGCCCCAAACTGAATTCATACTGGTCATCTTTCTTTTATATTACCATCACTGGAGATCTGAATCAGAGCTGGTTGGTTAATGGCTTACAACTCTTATGAAGGGTTTTATGAAAAGTCTATGGAAGAAATGAATGGGGAAAATACTTCCGAAACCCAGATGGCTGAAAAAGTGGGCGGGCACTGTTGTGCTCTATTCTGCGAACTTTGCTCATGCACACACAGTTTCAGATAAAAAAAAATTTTTTGCCAATCACCTCAGCCAAATGCCATGTGACTAATTTCTAATTACAGGAAAACCACGTCATGACAACTCTGATTGCTAATGGCACCACAATAATGCGCACAATCCCAAGCCCTTCACTAGTGACAGGGAAAAATATAAATCACATAATTCCAACTTCACAAGATTTTAATCATTGCAATTTAATTATTGCGAACAGAAAAGAACAGAAGAACAAACAAATAAGAAAACAAATTAAAGAATGAACACAAAAGAAAAGAGAAATGAAAGAATGAAATAGGGCTGCACGATTTGGACAAAAAAAAAAAAAAAAACATATTGGGATTATTCTAAAAAATATTTTAGAATAATCCCCTGGGTAGCTCAGCGAGTACTGACGCTAACTACCATCCCTGGGGTCACGAGTTCAAATCCAGGGTGTGCTGAGTGATTCCAGCTACCAAATTGGCCCGGTTGCTAGGGAGTCACATGGGGTAACCTCCTCGTGGTCGCGATTAGTGGTTCTCGCTCTCAATAGGGCGCGGGTAAATTGTGCGTGGATCGCGGAGAGTAAAATGAGCCTCCACATGCGGAGTCTCCAAGGTGTCATGCACAACGAGCCATGTGATAAGATGTGCAGATTGACGGTCTCAGAAGCGGAGGCAAATGAGACTTGTCCTCCACCACCCGGACTGAGGTGAGTAACCACGCCACCACGAGGACCTACTAAGTAGTGGGAATTGGGCATTCCAAATTGTAAATAAATAAATAAATAAATATTGCGATAGAAATAATGAATTAAATAAACTAAAGAAAGAAAGTCACTGCAAGATATTAATAATCGGTCACTGGCTAAATATTTTTTTATATTATAAGAACATTTGTGATTTGCGTTACTGTAAAAATATATACTGTATAAGGCATAATGTACAGTTGTTATCGCAAATAAACAGAGAAGGTGGTTAGACTGTACAGTGTCCTGGCTACCACCATATTAAATAAATAAATGGACATGAAATATTGATTTGAGTTTAAATTATGTAATGTGACAAGAGATCGTGCAGTCTCCAGAAACAATGAAATTCCATCTTGGGTTAGCGTCTGAATTCTGATTAACCTTTTAGTGTTTCATTTGAGAAAATGGCCATCTGACTGCTCGCTATCCTGCTGATTACACAACTTCTTGCCAAATAAATAACTGGACACAAAATATTGATTTGAGATGAAATTATTTTATTAGCTTACTGTAGAGATCGCAGTGGGATATACGAAAAGTTGGAAAGATCACTTGCAATACCCAGATGAGCGGTCTGATATCAATTTTTCCAGTCATTATTCAGAAATATCAGACCACTGGATGGTGCAACTGACCAATCAGAATCAAGTATTCCAGAGAGCCATTTAACAAAACAATCAAAAATTTGCAATGTACATGTTGCTTGCAAAAAATAAATGAATAATATTTTGTCAGAATGCATGGCTACTTTTGAATGGCCTTCAATTGAGAAAGATGCTTTTTGAGCCCAGATGGTGCAGTTACAACATTTACCAGCAAAGGCTAACTGGGTCATGCAGTGCGTGTGCGTGTGTGTGTGTGTGTCTGTTTAATCCTCAGCTCTCTCAAGCTACACTGGACAGGCAGGGAAAGTTTGCTGTACTCAGCACTATGTATCATCCTGTCTTCTCTCGTCTGCCTCCCTCTCTCTCTCGGCTCGTCTCCTTCCCTGCCTATTCTCCTCGCCTCAGCGGCCCCGCTACTCACAACAGATGACTATCACTGTATTCCTAATTCAAGGCCAGGTCAGTTACTCCAATATCCACAGGGGGAAGGCAGCGCTGTGTGCGTGTATGCCTGAGCAGACTAAACACTGAATTTTACACCCGGCGGCTGGGTTATTAGCAGATTTGAAGGTAGCGTTGATGGACAGGCAGTAGAGCTGAGCATCAGAAACATCAGAGGATGATAAGCAGAGGTCGACTGCTATTGTTTTTTAATTGTCTGACGCCGATGCGATACCCAAAATGCAGAGTGGCCGATACATCACACAATTTAATATAATAGTACATGACATGTAGATAAAAAAAAAATAATAAAATAAAAAAAATCTAAAAAGGTAATTAACTTTTATTTAGCATTACATTTACTCAAACTATCACACAAAACGTAACTTTGTAAAAATAATAAAATCTTTAAAAATGTGATTTTTTTGTGTTTTAGATGGTAGATTTACATACCTCAGATGGCTCACTCACGTGCAAGCAGGCAGACTCGGCACAGTCACAGCTTAAACTAATTGGCCCGAATGGAAAATTAAATCGCCGGACACAGATAATTTAGAAATACTAAATATCGGCCAAACTATTCGGCCTCTGTGACTCATGTGCTAGTACTGTCAACACAACCTCAGCTGTTTCCCCATTAACTCCACCAATTAATGACAAAGATTGAAATAAATAAAGAAACGATGGAAAGAATGGACAAGAGAACAAAAGTATTAAAAAAAAGAACAAAAAAGAAAAGAAAAGAAGAATGAACAAACAAATGAACAAACAAAATAAAATACAACAAAGTAAACAAAAGAAAAAAGAAAAAAGTTGACAAAAGAATGAATCAATTAAAATAAAATAAAAAAAATAAACAAAGAAAGAGAGAGACAGAAAGAATAAAAGAGATAGGGGAGAGAAAGAAAGAAGATAAAGAAAATTGACAAAATGAATGAATAAACAATAAGAAAAAGAATGAACAACAGAGAAGAAAAAATTTTTACAAAAGAAAGCAAAATGGAAAAAGAAAAGAATGAACAAAATGAGTGAACAAATGAAAAAAGAGAAAGAGAGAAATAAAAAAGAGATAAAGAAAGAAAAGAAAGAAATAAATTAGATAAAAGAATGAACAAAATGAATGAATGAAAGCACAAACAATTAAAATAAACAAAAAAGAGAGCGAGAGAGAGAAAGAACCAAAGAAATAAAAAGAGAAAAAAGGGAGAGAAAGAAAGAAAGAAAGAAAGGACAAAATGAATGAATAAATAAATGAATAAATAATAAGAAAGTAATGAACAAGAGATAAGAAAAATAAAAATGAAGAAAGCAAATTTACACTGCAAGACTTAAAGCTCAGAGCCGATCTTTCGACCCTATCTGATTTTTTGTCCTGCCTGTTTACATTCACTTAAGACATAACTGACTGGGTTTACCAAGACACTATATGCTGTCAGTCAGCACTATTTACATTTATACATTTAGCAGACGCTTTTATCCAAAGCGACTTACAGTGCACTTATTATAGGGACAATCCCCCCAGAGCAACCTGGAGTTAAGTGTCTTGCTCAAGGACACAATGGTGTTGGCTGTGGGGATTGCACCAGCAACCTTCTGATTACCACCTATGTGCTTTAGCCCACTACATCACCACCACACTATTTATTTTACATTCCCATACAAGCATTCATTCACCAGCTTCAAGCACAATCAAGGGATGATTTCACAACTGAGCCCGCTGTATGTCGTCACTGATAAAGGTAATTAATGATACTGGTTAAGACTGTATTCCAAAAAAAAGTTTATATGCTCCATAGAGTATACATACTGTATATTCAGAATATTCCTGTACACGTGGCTAAGGATAAACTAAAACATTCTCATTCTTTTGCTGATATTCTCTTCTGGAAACACTAGAGAGGCTCGCTCTTGCCATTTATTACATCGCATTTCGCTAATTGTGAACATGTAATTTAACAACATAATTATTGATATCCTCATCATGGTAAAATATGTGTGCACACAATCAGCCTTGAGCATACTGTAAAACTGTCTGATAGACTTACAGACCTTTCACCAATTCCCTTTCAAGTTTGAAATGTCTCCTCATTGCAAATGCGTGCTTCACATTTCACATGTTGCCTAACGTCTAGTATCTCCAGAATAACACTGTTATACAGTACACATATCACCCTGTTGCCACAGCAGCCATATCACCCTGGAGCTCTGGTTACCCACTGAAGCTAAGCAGGGTTGAGCCTGGTCAGTACCTGGATGGGAGACCTCCTGGGGAAAACTAATGTTGCTGCTGGAAGAGGTGTTAGTGAGGCCAGCAAGAGGTGCTCACCCTGTGGTCTGTGTGGTCCTAACACCCCAGTATAGTGACAGGGACACTAAAAAGGTACTGTCCTTCGGATGAGACGTTAAACCGAGGTCCTGACTCTCTGTGGTCACTAAAAATCCCAGGGCACTAAGAGTAAGGGTGTAACCCCAGTGACCTGGCCAAATTCCCCCCATTGGCCCTTATCAATCCTGGCCCCCTAAAAATCCCCATCCCTGAATTGGCAATATACCTGTACTCTCTCCTCTCCACCAACAGCTGGTGTGTGGTGAGCGTACTGGCGCACTATGGCTGCCGTCGCATCAACCAGGTGGATGCTGCACACTGGTGGTTGTTGAGGAGAGTCCTCTGTTCAGTATGTAAAGCACTTTGAGTGCTATATAACATTCATTCATTCATGCACACAGATTCTTCTCATGTCAAAAATACAAGGAGAATCAGATACGAGTGTTTAGACGCAGTTGAGATGTCCAGATATCGGATATGTATCTGATTTAAAACCACATTTGGAAGCGGCTCAGATCGGATGCGAAAAATCCTATCTCACAGTGTTTTTGCGGTTTATCCGATCTGTGCTAGATATCTGTGAAAAAAAACAAACAATCGGAATTGGTTGACAGTGTAAATGCAGAGCTCAGCTATGAGAGCTCAGCACTGGCAGATGTTATGTGTTAGATGTGGGTGGGCAGCTTGTTTAAGAATTATTAAACAAACATTAGCAGCCATTCAGATTGCAAACCTGCAGTTAATGAGCCTGAGAAATGGAGCGATGACTTCAGCATATCTCTGGCTCCTCTGAGAGTGGCTCAATTACTGTCTCCACAAACACACACTTCCAATACAGAACAAAAGAATTTTCCTTGCAACCACTCCACCACCGCATACTGATCAAGGCTGGTCATTCCATAGTAATGTCATGCTGGTGTTACAAACTAATTCTCTATAAGACTGGAGTGCAAGAGCACTGTGAATGTGTCTCTGTCTTCTAGTGGCAGGAGTTTAAAACTGTTGTCTTAATCAGCAAAGTGGGTTGGCACCATTTGTTATGATGAAAACAGACGTGTGTTCCAAGTGAGCGCTAACATTTTGCTCAGACCAGAGTGGAAAGTTTGACACTTTACCAACACACCACGTCACGCATACTCAAATGAACTTCAGTTTACTGTTAAAATTCAATTGATAAGCAAAGAAAAGTAAAATGGTATCACTTTAAACCTGATGGTAACGCTTAAGTGATAAAGCAAGGTGCGCTATCGCAGACATAAACATACTGTAAACTGTCTTAAGAGAATCTTGCTGAGCAATTTAGTTAAAATATCAACATGCTTATAGCTACTTACCAGAATAATAACATGTTATTTTAATGGCATAGATATTTGAAGGTAAGTATCACTCCCTTGAATACTGAGGTTTGTTACCGCCTAAGCAACACAAGAGTGCACATTATGCATGTTCAACAGGGCACAATTGAAATGCGTAAGAACTTGCGTGAATTATGTTTCTAGCTTAAAAAGAGATACATCTCTGTTCTTCACAGTAAAGTTGCTATGCATGTTCATACAGCAAATAGCATATAATAAAGTGAGGCAAGCAATGGTGATCTTCCCCAGATGCATGATCATCAGACAGTGCACGATCCATTCACTCCATCAGAGAAGCCTCATTTCCTCCAGTCTGCTGGCTGGGCAGAAATCTCTTGCACATGTCATCAGCAGCCCATTGTGGATGGTTTAAATGACATGAATGCATAAGACAGACATAGGAAATTATTTCAACTGTATGGATTCTCTGCCTGGACTACCATTATAGCCATAATTATTTACTTACCCTGATGTTGTTCCAAACCAGTATGCTGTTATTTTTTCAGTGAAACACAAAAGGACAAATTTATGATGCATCTTTTCACTTTTGCAATGCAATCTCAAGTTCTAAAAAGAACAAAAAAAGACCATAAAACTAGTACGTTCAACATGTGTGTTATATTCCAAGTCTTCTGAAGCAATACAACAGCTTTGTGCGGGGAACAGACTGCAATTTAACTTGTTATTCACTGAAAATCTTTCTGCCCACTGAAGCTTACGTTAAGGCCAAAGTATACTTCGGTTTTCCGCATTCAGCATCTGATCGTGCACAGTATGTGTGATGCAAATTTCATCATCAGCACTGTCTGCGAGCGGCCCTGACTTTCTCGACATGGGACAGTCCTTGTCTCTGCGCATTGGAGCATGCGCCTGCCGTTGACTGTACTAAAAGAGTATCACAAAGCAGTCATAGTGCGCATTCAACCATGTGCAAGCCGATCCAGCACGTGAAAAAAAAATCTATCAATCCATGATTATCAGTGAATAACGACTAATTTACAGTCAGTTCTTCATACAAAGCTATTGTACAGATACAGAAGACTTTGAATACAACGCAAGAGTCATATGGACTACTTTTATTGTGCTTTTTCTGTGTTTGTTAGGGCTTGTAGTCACTATAAATTCTCATCGTATGACAAGAGCTGTATTAAGATTCTTCAAAATATCTCCTTTGCGTTCTACGGAAATATAACAGCATACAGATTGGAACAACATGAGGGTGAGAAAAGAAAGACAATATTTTCATTTTTGAGATGTCAGGTTTGTGATTTTCAAGGCCCTCCCACTTCCTAAATGCACAATTATGACTAATGCTGCATGAACCATGAGTGACACAAAGTCAAAGATACCTCACAGCCAGCTAAACGTCAGATTCAGCAGCGCTAAAAGAAGACTGTACTGACACAATGCAGGCCAACCAGCCGCATGAGTAAGGGAATTACAGCACAGAGAAATCATGCTAAGAAAATTCAGTTTTTCTGCCTCCTGTCGGCACCTGGGGCCAGATAAGAGGAGACAAACTCACAGGTTTGACAAAGCCGTCTTAAGTTGGCAGGCGGCATTAGGGGTTGTGAGGCATGCTGAAAACGTCACTTCAGCAGCGAAGGATTTTTACAACTTTATACCGTGCGTGCCATTGAAGAGATGGTAACCCTTACAGCCTCGTTGTCATTCCCATTAAAAACCAAAGATGGTGCTAGTGTGAATAAGGTCCATAACGGCACATATTTTAATTTAAATGTAGTTAATATTCAAAATGTAATAATTCTCAAAATTTAATAACACTGTGAGCACATAATGTAAAAAAAAAGTTTAGCTAAATGTAATAACAGGTTTTTAAAATCAAATTTAAGACTTTTTAAGACCTTTTTCAAGACCTGAACAAATAAAAATTAAAAATCACAATCTAAAAAAAAGTTAAAATACTCACGTTTTCCACAAATATATCACATTAAAATTGGTTTATGTACCATTATATAAATCTATAAATCTATTATAAAAAAAAAAAAAAACTATTGGCAGATGAATTGCCTTTCAACACATCGTCGTATCAGCAAAATCCAATATTATATAAATAAATATAATTTAGAGGTCGACCAATATTGGATTTTGCTGATACGACGATGTGTTGAAAGGCAATTCATCTGCCGATAGTTTTTTTTTTTTTAATTGGTAGCCTATATTAAATGTTCTTAGTCTTTCCATCCTGTGATGTGGAGGGCCAGACAGAGGCTACAAGAATCCAAATGTAATTAAATTCCAGATGCAGTTTATGGTGCAACCAAAATACTAATAACCAGGGGGGATTTGATACATAGCGCAAAACTTTTAATTTTAAAGGCTAAACTACGCCGGGGACTCTTATTTTGAAATGTTTCAGCTTCACAGTTTCTAGCTGCTCATTCAAACAGATAAAGGAAATAAAATGTGCACTCCTAAAATAATCTACAACGTATTATAATATAAACAAATAAAAGTAAACATTGTCATATTTCATCAACTCTACATCATCATCAACAGTTGATCTTTAGTGATAGCTTTTCATACATTTCCGATATTATTGCTTAATGATTGTGAACTGCTCTGCAACAGCTGAAAACACTCACAAGCCCCCGCGTGCTTGGAGAAAATACAGCGCCGCGTTTTCACTTTGAAGGACGCAGCACATGCATTTATTGAATTAAATCGTATTGTTTTGAATTTGATAATCGCATTAGGTCATATCACAATTCCTGTCTTTCCGCCCCCAAATTTAAGACCACTTTAAATGATAATTAAGACTTTTGTTGAATCATTTAAGATATTTAAGACTTTTTATGACTTTAATTTTGGAAAACTGAATTAAAGACATTTTAAGGATCTGCAAGAACCCTGAATAAATCTATTAATAAATAATACCATAATTAATAATAAAAAATAAAAAAACGTTTGTTACATTATGCGCTCACAATATTATAACTTTTTGAGAATTTTTTCATTATGAACTCACAAAAAAACATTTTAATGAAAAATGTAACTGTCATATTGTCTTAATTTTCAAAACAAATCAATGGTATTCTTTTTAAGGCATAAAAAAACCCATTGGCATTCCTTAACAGCAGTACATTTTTTTAAATCTGAATTTAGCCTTAAACTACGCGCAGTGATCGGGAAAGGATATAAAAGAGTTCAGTGCTAGAGAAAAATTATATTCAGGAGTATAGCCCTGAATGCCCAGTGCTATATGCCCCTGAGTGTTTGCGGTGTCCATAGCTATCACCGCTCACTTCCAGTGTAGAAAAGGGCTGAATTCCAAACAGCATTTTTGTGCCTTTTGAAGGGCACTGCGGGAAGGGGACGCCATTCGAAGGGTTGTTCCAAACAAAAGTGAAGAGAAGAAAATGTATATTTTTTTGACAAAAGGCCCTACCACAAGGCTTTTAGCAAAGGGTACGTTCATACAGTAATCCCATGCTACCTACCAAAGTACCTACTTCAAGGGCACTGCCCTTCCGAGTAAGTAGGGCAGGGATGCTCACTTTCGAATAGAATTCGCTAACGTTTAGAAGGGGGTCTCGTTGTATGATGTTTTGCTGGCCAGATAGAACCAATCTGGAGTCCAGATCAGGACCGGACTATTTGTATATACAGTACATATACTGTATGTATAAACTGACTAATCATTAACACACTAGCTGAACACTGCATTTTATGCATACAGGACTGTATATTATACTCTGTAGTTGTTTTTGATTAACAACATTTCAGCACACATTTACAAAATATGTTAGAGAGTAGGACGACTTCTTACAGCAAAAGAAAAAAAAACACTTTAAAACCAGTAACTTAATAATAATAAAAATAATAATAAAACAATGGAACACTTCAAAGCAACTCAAAATCATGGAGCAGGTAACAATCACAAAATTATTACATTTATTTATGAATTTGTTACTGGTGAGTTCACAATGTAGCCTAATACATTTCCCATATTTAATAACCTATTACATTCGGCAAAAAAATAAAATAAATAAATAAATAAAAATAAAAATAATAATATATATATATATATATATATATATATATATATATATATATATATATATATATATATGTGTGTGTGTGTGTGTGTGTGTGTGTGTATACACACACACACACACACACACACGCGCGCGCGCGCGCACACACACACACACACACACACACATACACCAATCAGCCACAACATTAAAACCACCTGCCTAATATTGTGTAGGTCCCCCTCGTGCTGCTAAAACAGCGCCAACCTGCATCTCAGAATAGCATTCTGAGATTCTATTCTTCTCACTACAATTGTACAGAGCGGTTATCTGAGTTACCGTAGACTTTGTCAGTTCGAACCAGTCTGGCCATTCTCTGTTGACCTCTCTCATCAACAAGGTGTTTCCAGCAGCAGAACTGCCGCTCACTGGGAGTTTTTTTGTTTTTGGCACCATTCAGAGTAAACTCTAGAGACTGAAAATCCCAGGAGATCAGCAGTTACAGAAATACTCAAACAAGCCCATCTGGCACCAACAAACATCCACGCAATCATCTAATCAGCCAATTGTGTGGCAGTGCATAAAATCATGCAGATACGGGTCAGGAACTTCAGTTAATGTTTACATCAACCATCAGAATGGGGAAAAAATGTGATCTCAGTGATTTCGACCATGGCATGATTGTTGTTGCAAGACAGGCTGGTTTAAGTATTTCTGTAACTGCTGATCTCCTGGGATTTTCATGCACAACAGTCTCTAGAATTTACTCCGAATGGTGCCAAAAACAGAAAATATCCAGTGAGTGGCAGTTCTGCTGCTGGAAACACCTTGTTGATGAGAGAGATCAACAGAGAATGGCCAGACTGGTTCGAACTGACAAAGTCTACGGTAACTCAGATAACCACTCTGTACAATTGTGGTGAGAAGAATATCATATCAGAATGCTATTCTGAGATGCGGGCTGGCGCTGTTTTGGCGGCACGAGGGGGACCTACACAATATTAGGCAGGTGGTTTTAATGTTGTGGCTGATCAGTGTATATATACTGTATATATTAAGTTTTTTTGCTCATAACTTAATTATGTAAAGAGGAAATTATTATAAACATTAGGCTTTGTTTCACGTACATATTACATTATGTACTGTGATTACATCATGAGTTGCTTACGTGAATTCATAAATGTAATACATTTCTTAGAATATAATACCAATTACATCATGTAAAAAAAGTTATTACATTATGCACAATTTTATTACGTTTTGAGAAGAATATTACATTACATTTATTATGATTCACTTAATACATTATGTGTAGTTATTACATTACGCATTATTATGTTATAAGTTGCAACAGGGTGGAATTGCTCACCCTACTACTGGACAGGTTAAGAAACAGTTCTGTTCCAAAACACAGTGAGCTGTCTACTAAGGCCACATCCACACTTATACATTTTAATTCACATTGATTGAAATAAATTTACCCCTACCCTCCACACTAGAAACCGCTTCCCTCCAGTAAAAAAAGGAATGTTTCAAAAACACACTACAAAACCACATACCTTGTAAAACGATGATGTTAAGAAACTTAAAACGGAAACTAATCAGTGTTGATTGATGTGGCCTTAGAGGTCAGCTGTCTATGTAGGCAGTAGACAGCAAGGCAGCGAACTACACCACTGTAAGTTCTGGAACAAAGTCACGTTGCCATCTGTCTCGTTTTCTTGTGATTTTGTGTGATAGCAGAAGTTATTTTCCGTACACATACTAAAAAGCAACAATAATAAAGTGACAAATGAATATATATTTTCTACTTCAACACTCAAACCAAGCAACTTCCCCAAGTACAACAGTTATTACACACATTCACCCAAAGAGATGAAAACTTTCAAAGGTTCTCAAGTAAGATTTTTGGCAGGGAAACTGAAATTAGCATAATTAAATCAATGTGGATCTCAAACCGACACATTCACAAACTTTGAAGTCATTACCTACCGACCCAATTAGCAGTTAATTAACTTTTCTGCTTGCATTTCTACCCACCTAAGATCGTTCTATAAAATCTGCTGACTGTGCAAACAGAAAATTATCCTTTTAAATAATATTTCAAACCTACCTAAAAGGGAATATGTCTTTACCATGACATTCTCAGATATCAATGTAAAAAAGGACCTTCAAAATGACATTTTAATAGAAAAAGCTATGCAATCACTGTTAGTGAAATGTGCTCTAAGCGATGCAAGCTTACAAGAAGTCATCTTGACAAACTCAGCTTAAGATGCTTGCTGCAGGATTGCTCAAACGGTCTTCGTTCTTCCTGTTTGTGTAGCTCATCACCATGGTGATTCATCAGACACACACATGCTGCTCACTTCACGGCAGATTTAAACAATTCCAGTGTGAGCTTTCTGAAAATTAACTTGTAAAATGCAGGCAAAAAGGTGATTTCAAATGGCAAAAAAACAAAAACTTGCCATTTGAGACCAGTTACAGGACATAAGATATAAACTTTCTCTTAAAATTTGTATGAATTGCTAATCTAATATCCTGATATTGTTCAATTACCCTTTAAGTTAAATGTTAACCACATGCATTAAAGAAAACATGTTAAAAGACGATAACGCTCTTCTGTGCACAGATCGGCGACTACGCCTGGCCTTTTTAAAAGAAAGAGTTCTGACCTTTGCGCTCTGACCGTTTCTTGCGCCTCCGCTTGAATCTGGTCCTAATGAGACAGTAGTAGGCCCCCATGCAGTGTGCGGTGTCCAAAACAAGGGCCATGGCCACGTTTGACCTGTACTGTAGAGAGCACGTTACCTGCCTGCACTGTCCTGTGCTATATCTCTGAACCACTCAGTTAAGGTAGGAGCTGCCAGAACCCTTCCCTCTCTGTGCTCTACCACACCACACAAAAAAACACACGTACTATACTCCCCCTCCTCTCGCTTTGCTACTTAGTAAGAGGGAGAGAGAGGGAGAGAGAGGACACTAGTAGAGCTTTACAAAGAGCTTGCAAGGTTAGACTCGGAGTAAACAGAGAACACTGGAGATTACGCGCTAGAATTCAGTTTTCTTACTTTTCTTTTATCCATCCGGCTATTTTACCTGAGGCAAGAACAGTCTGGTCTTATCAGACTAGGCACTGCAAAATCACACCACGTTCAGCCAATTAAGGGCCAGGGTTCAGTTCATCAGATGGCCATGGTAAAGACAGAAATATAATTTTATAAAAGCACTTACATTGATTATTCTGTTAAAACTCATGTGTTATTTGAGCTGTAAAGTTGTTTAAATTGTTGTTTTTATGGTCGTTTTGAGGTTTTAGTTTACGGCATTGCAAGTCATGGCAACAAAGCTGTAAAATTGGATATAACTTTACACAGAAAAGGTTAGCAAGTGATTTTATCACACTAAAACCATGTTAACATGCATATTGTTAACATTTTGTGGCAATACTTTTGAAACAGTGAGAATTTTAACATTTATGGATTGGCCACATTCACTTCCATTGTAAGTGCCTCACTGGAAACCAGATTTTCTCTTTTAAAGAAAATGAGGGACGGGTTGAAATTCATTTTTGTGGTAATCAATATTATGCCACAAATGATGCTGAATGAGCTTAAATTGCATTGAACCCGGAATATTCTTTTAACTAATGTTAACATATACAACTTTTGAAAACGTATTAGTAAATATTAAAATAGACATTAACCAAGATGAATTAAAGCTGTAAAATTATTGTTAATAATTAGTTCATATTAAATAATGTTAACAAATGGAATCTTATTGTAAAATGTTTCCAATATGTCAGATCAACTATTATGATACATAAAATTAATCTTGCATGAAATGTAGCAAGTTTTAAAAGCATAAAATGGTGTTTTTGGTCCGTTTCACCTCTCTTTGACTGAAGTCAACAACTAAAATAATACATCAGAAGTTAATTTTGACAGTCTGTTGAATTTATATTAAATAACTTTAAAGGAATAGTTAGGGTTTAATACAAGTTAAGCTCAATCAACAGCATTTGTGGCATAATGTTGATTACCACAAAAAATGATTTTGACTCGTTCCAGTTCCAGTGAGGCACTTACAGTGGAAGTGAATGGGGTTAATCAGTAAACATTTTTTACATTTCAGTAAACAAGAGTTTAAAAAGAAGAATTAATGTAAGTGCTTTTATAAAATTATACGCTTCACATTTCTGCCTTTAAACCCTCCAAAAACTGGCTCCGTACACTTCCATTGTAAGTTTTATTTTAAAGAAAAGGAGGGACGAGTCGAAATAATGTTTTTTATGGTAAATCAACATTATGCCACAAACACTGTCGATTGAGCTTAACATCTATTGAACCCGGAATATTCCTTTAATTACAAAACCCCAAAATATTTAGCTATGTCCAAAATGTTGCGTTTCCCCCTATTAAACCACGTAAATGTGCTACCCTCAGACAGGTTTCTGAGTAGCAAATTGTGGGCAGACATGTGTTCAAACATATTTCTGCCTGTATCTTCCTGGCATCAGAAAGTTACGAAAGTATGCAACAAGCTGTTTTTGCAGCTTAGCTTCAGTAAATGGTCTTTTTTGGATTGTGGGGAAGTTTTGAATTCTAAAAAGTTACAATATGTGTTTAGAGTACATTGAACTCAATAGATCAAGGACAATTTGATTTCGCAAGAAATGGCCCCCTTTAAAATCACCAAGGACGGCAAGCAGAGGGGAAATAACCTGCTAATCTAAAAAAAATATAGATGAGAGAAAATAACTTTCATGCAACGCTTTGGCATTGGACGGATATTTTTAAGTAACCAAGACAGTGAAAAAAAAAAAAGAACATGCATTCATGCAACTTCTAAAGCTCAGAGGTAATACTTGATGTCGAGCTGCTGGGAATTTGGGAAAAACAGGAGAGTGGTTTACCCAAAGACAGCACTCAAAAAAACCACGTAAAAATTCAGTTTTAAACCAGCACTGATGACTACATTGTTAAATGTAACTATAATCAAATTGTCCTTCATTATGGAAATCATAATAGATATCATTATATTAATCTTGAAGTAATCTGAATATGTTTCATCTCAGCTGTAGTCTGAAGATATGAAAAAAACCCTCTTACGCCATCCTGTGGCCATAATTCAGATTTTATGTCACTTTCCACAAACTGTGTACAAATTGGTGTCCCATTAGTTGTACAAATTCCATGTTCTTTAGAGAGATGACTTCAAGATATGTTGGATAAACTATTATCCAACATATTAACATAGCATGAAAAATAGCTACTTTTAAACACATCAAATGTCTGTGACCAACTAACACTAATGCTACAACCGAAAGATCCATGTTGGCTTTTTTAATTTTAACTTTAATACATTTTATTGGAACCACTTAACAATAACGTTACATTAGTTAACCGTTAATGCAATAGTTAAAATGAACTACCAATTAACAACACTTTTACAGTATTTAATAATCTTGGTTAAATGTAAATTTGTAAAAAAAATTTACATTAAAAGTTGTATATGTTAAAATTAGATAATGCATTATGAACATGCACAATCAATGAACAATAGTATTTTGATAACATTAACCAAGGTTAATAAATGCTGTAAACAATATAGTTTTTTATACTTTGCATTGTTAGTTCATGATACCTAATGCATTTACTAATGGTAACGAATAGAACCTTAAAGTGTTACTATTTTTATAATGTTTATTTCTAGACAATAAACTCTTTTAAACTGCATTCAAACATGCCCTAAATTATGGTAACATGGTTGCAAACATAAAATTATTATTATTTTTTTTAAAAACTAGCTCATATAATATTTATTCCGATGTCCTGAGTTGATAATGTAAAGAAATCCAAGATACTGTATTGAATATAGGTCTAAAAGAGATTTTTGCATTTTCAGCTCTCCAGCACCCTCTACAGGATTGAGCTGGAATTACAACATTATCTCAAATACACTCAATCTATGCAGAATACACTCGATATGCAGAAAAGGACAGTTGGGCCAGTTTCTATGTAAAATCCAGGGCCGATTTCTTTTCCCAGTCCGCCCCTGGCTGTAGGGGCAAAATGTTCTAAACAAATGCAAATTGTATTTACTTGAAATATGTCAGACCTACAAATAGAAATTAGTGACCTTGGAAAACACTAGGTAGGGACCCCCAACAGTGTTCAATTATTGACCACATTAAAATAATATTTTTCCTTAAAGTCAACATGAAACACTGTTCTCAACTCGTTTTACTTTTATAATCTGATGCATTTCAAAGTAAAATGGGATATTCAATGAAAGAAAAATCTAGTGTGGGTCTTGATTTAATCCATCAAGATTTGGTTGGATTTAGAAAAGTGGACGTTACATACCAGAATCGAGCCAGGTGATTGGAGAAGAGGGATTGAGTGATGGAAATTCATGAAGTCAGCAATATATAACACTTTGATTAAGGATAACAAAGACAAACAAACTCCTTTTTAAACAAAAGGATCACTAATGAATCGAGCACAATAAAACCTGGAACGTGGATTAAAAAACAAAATGGGGTCAATTTTGATTTAATGTTGACTTTAAGATAACTACTATAGTAAACTAAGCCCTGTGTGTTGGGAGTAAATAAATGTAAGACTTACACACCTTGTTTTCCACTTGCTGTCAAAAAACCACTCCTGGTTGGCACAGAACCTACACAGAAGAAAGAAAGAAAAGAGCACTGAATACCAAATATAGTTATAACATCTCAGGCATTGTCTGACCAACCTCTATCAAAGGTCTTTACCTTTGTGCATATATTCCACCTCACTTTACAGAGACTCTATTCACTCTGACACTGCCTTCAGCATTTAGATGCAATCTTTTGCAGATTTCAGTCCCCTATATCACGTCATCGGCCACATAGGCTTTTAACAATCCAAGTTACTGATAATCTTCACCTGTAGTTGAATACCGTTAAAAATATGACCTAATGGGTATGCTAAATGCATCAGGTGACGTGTCATTCCAAGCACTGTCACATATATGAGAGCAATGTCCCTCATAAAAGTCAGAGTTGGAATAAAACTGGGGTTTTTATATGAAGAGGAAAAATAACAGTCCCTCAGTCCAAATCCACAAAGATTCCTGGCCAAGAAGAGAGAGAAATGGCTTGGAATTACAAGAGAGTAAAGGAGATGTAGGGTAAGGAGAATAACAGTAGGGCTGTCAACATGGCTGAGAAGCTCAATTAAAAATGATCACTGATATATTACCAAATTCTAACTGTATCCAAATTTTTAAGACATTATTTCAGGTAGGGGGAGAAATCTACAAGATATCTGATTTTTAAACGGATGTTGTCTCCTATGTCTACAAGAGGGCACAACAAATCAATATGAACCAATCAGCGCCATGCTGTAGCAATTGTTTATTGTGAAGAACATATCTAGCTGTTAAACATATGTGCATAAAATGATAAAGTCAAAAGATTTAGCCAGTTCATATTCTCAAATATCAAGTAAAATGAGAAAAGAAATGCTTCAATAGATGGTTCTATGTTAACTTAGTGGTGCACAGTAGTCTATACTGGTGCCATAGTACTACTACAGACTCAAGGCACAATAAACGTTCCTCAAGCTAAGCGCACAATACACGACTTGCAGTCGGCGCCTTGCAACTGTTTTTAGTCGTGCTGGTAAGCACACTATATGACTGATCCTAGACTAGGTGTCTCAAGTTTTTCGTTTTGGGCGATCACCGTTGCACCTGGTTGTCCCTTTTGACCCACTGTGTTCGGATTTCGAGGTGAGAGACTCTGATTTCATGATGACATACATCAATCATTACGTCTGTGTAATACTAAATGATAATAAAGTGCAAAAAAGTAAAAGAAGAAATTGAATGGGCTAAAAACCGGCGCACAGTTTCTCTTAATTACACTTGCAATAAAATAAGCACAAACTTGACATTTCGAGCAGAATTCGAAGTTATTTTAGCAGAATACATCTATAAACTGAGCTTCTGATGTGCGTGCTTCTCATATTTGTGTCCCTGCATGTTGATATCAAACACGCTGGAGAATTTTGTTCTTTTGTTTGGAAATTACAAGTTATTGTGCACGTACATGTATTTTATAAAAATTTTCCGATCAGACCGTTATTTTCCTTTACATCAGCACTCTTGTTTTTTAGGCAGCGCTCCACTATTGTAGCATTATGAGCTCAATTTGGTCAAAAGTGTTTTCAACCACCAGTGAATGTGTTTTGAAGTGGACACATCTTAAAATGGTTTGGACCCCTTCACAGCTGTCTTTAGCGGATGAAAAGGATTGCCCAAAATGCATCTTAAAATTAAGATAACTAAATGTATTCACAATCTCGCGCACAGTTTATTTGTGATAACATGTCAACAAACATTAAAGATGGCTTGTGCCCATTTATTGCGCTGATTTGCACAGCAAGGGGAAAAAATGAAACAAAAAACAGCTGTAAATAATGATGAGAACGCGGGTTAGGGAGATGTGGGTGATGTTTTATTTTATTTGATTATTTTTGTCTCCTGCTTCCCAATACCTTGCTCTCCTCTTGCGCTCTCTCTATATTTCATTGGCTGTTGTCCATTGCTGGTCTCACGCTTGTCGGGAAAGTGCGCACACCTGACGTCTCGTTAGCCAGATTTCAAGCAGGTAAGGTGCAAGTAAAAAAAATACAGTGTATAGGACAATAAATTATATTATATATATATATATATATATATATATATATATATATATATATATATATATATATATATATTCCCATGAAAAACACCAGATTCAATACAGTTTTACATGATTTGTAATGATTCATTAGGTTTATTGATAGACTAACATTGTTTGAGCTTCATCACTCACAAACGCAGCAAACTGATACAAGCGCTTATATGCAACATTACGATGACCAACTGTTTGTTCATGCATTTATTTGCTTAAGTGCAGCAAAAGAGTAGGCCTACAGTGTGGTTAATACTACTAATTCTAACATGTTTTATTTGTAAAGTAGTAAATAGGGTTGACAAAGTGCTTTTTGCACACACACACTGTAGCAGAAAATAGACAATACTTGAAAAAACACCAATAACTAGGGCAAATGAATAATCATTTATTTTTCAGTAAGTATTGTTTAGAATCAACCAATTACTGAATCAAATGCAATGCACCTTAATTTCGTGATAAAGTAATGGCATGGTATTTTTTGTGACAGTTATCATAATGTGAAAATCTCATACAGTTACACCCCTCACTGTTTGCATCACCAGAATCAAGAGCCTGTGAAGCAAGAGCTGCACTGGGAAGTTTTATAGGAGAAAACATAAAACAGCAACCCAATAAAATGTTTCTCAAACCCTAAAAGCCTGAATGTGTTCACTGAGAATAAGCAGAGATGTTCTAGCTAAATGGCCACATCACGCCATTTCTAGCACATACATGTATTTTGTTTGAACAGCTCCTATTGAGAAGCTAGTAGGAAGTTGTTACGCATATAAATTATGTATTTCACTTATTGGAGGAGTGAGAGTTCAACACCGACTAAGGTACTGAGGAGCACACAGCATTTCTGTGAATTTATCATCAAACCACAGCAAAGTGAGAGCAGTGAGTTGCTGGGAAACCAGCAGGGAACTACATATGAAAAATTTGCCTTGAACTTTGCAGGGCCTGCTAAGGTCAGTTTAAGAAAGAGCTCCAAATAAGATCTTTCTTTCCAAGAAAAATCTGTTGAGATATTTTTAAAAGGCCTACCGTTTTTAGATCTCCTTAAATAAGAATATAAGATCAATTTTATAATTAAGCAAAGAGAAATAGTGAGGGAAACTGACACTAATGCCGGAATGTGCACAAATGTTGCAAAGACATAAACGAAAGAGCATAGTATACTCTATGGAAAGCACTGTGTTCCATCCATTCAGCATCTTAAACGCATCAAAAACAACTGCTGAATGTTGTTTCAACATCCAAACAAAAGTGTTTAGGGAACCAAGCAGTAAGCTAATCAAAAAATAGTTCTTGTAGCTCAGCACATACTAGCAAAATGTATAGTCGTAGCTAAATTGAAATTCTCATTCAGATATTCTTGCGTGATTTACAGTACATGCAAGATTCATACAGTGCATTTAGCAAAGCAATAAGAGGCTGTGCATTACAATAATTTTACCATGGGTAAAAGGCTGTTCAAAACAAACGCATTCTTGAGAAAAAAAAAAAAAAAGCCAGACACAGTGCAACGAATAGAATAAAACACAGGTGTCTCAAGACAGATTTTACTAGTTGATTTAACAGTTCTTTTAACGTGACGCAACGTCTTAAAAACGTGCCGCCCCAATGCGAGCCGCAGAACATTTGGTTCAAAACGTCCATCTAACACGTTTACAAAGATAAACAAACAGCACAGATGGACGTGAAGAAGCGTTTGCTTGGTACGTTTTTTTAACCCATGGTTTCAACAATCTGTTTTCAATTTTACATTTGTAAATATTTAACAATGTTATATGTCAATACTATTACCAATACCAATTTCTGCACCACAACCTGGTGCTGTTGAACTGGGAGTACTGAGGAGTTTTTGGGGACATGGACTTGGAGGGAAGGGTTCAGATTTTAACTGGTTTTACTGATTTTATTTATTTTTCATTTTTACAGAAAAAAAAAAAAAAACTTTGGGGAGCTGTTTAGCTCATTATTTTTATATTTATACAGGTGCATCTCAATAAATTAGAATGTCGTGGAAAAGTTCATTTATTTCAGTAATTCAACTCAAATTGTGAAACTCGTGTATTAAATAAATTCAATGCACACAGACTGAAGTAGTTTAAGTCTTTGGTTCTTTTAATTGTGATGATTTTGGCTCACATTTAACAAAAACCCACCAATTCACTATCTCAAAAAATTAGAATATGGTGACATGCCAATCAGCTAATCAACTCAAAACACCTGCAAAGGTTTCCTGAGCCTTCAAAATGGTCTCTCAGTTTGGTTCACTAGGCTACACAATCATGGGGAAGACTGCTGATCTGACAGTTGTCCAGAAGACAATCATTGACACCCTTCACAAGGAGGGTAAGCCACAAACATTCATTGCCAAAGAAGCTGGCTGTTCACAGAGTGCTGTATCCAAGCATGTTAACAGAAAGTTGAGTGGAAGGAAAAAGTGTGGAAGAAAAAGATGCACAACCAACCGAGAGAACCGCAGCCTTATGAGGATTGTCAAGCAAAATCGATTCAAGAATTTGGGTGAACTTCACAAGGAATGGACTGAGGCTGGGGTCAAGGCATCAAGAGCCACCACACACAGACGTGTCAAGGAATTTGACTACAGTTGTCGTATTCCTCTTGTTAAGCCACTCCTGAACCACAGACAACATCAGAGGCGTCTTACCTGGGCTAAGGAGAAGAAGAACTGGACTGTTGCCCAGTGGTCCAAAGTCCTCTTTTCAGATGAGAGCAAGTTTTGTATTTCATTTGGAAACCAAGGTCCTAGAGTCTGGAGGAAGGGTGGAGAAGCTCATAGCCCAAGTTGCTTGAAGTCCAGTGTTAAGTTTCCACAGTCTGTGATGATTTGGGGTGCAATGTCATCTGCTGGTGTTGGTCCATTGTGTTTTTTGAAAACCAAAGTCACTGCACCCGTTTACCAAGAAATTTTGGAGCACTTCATGCTTCCTTCTGCTGACCAGCTTTTTAAAGATGCTGATTTCATTTTCCAGCAGGATTTGGCACTTGCCCACACTGCCAAAAGCACCAAAAGTTGGTTAAATGACCATAGTGTTGGTGTGCTTGACTGGCCAGCAAACTCACCAGACCTGAACCCCATAGAGAATCTATGGGGTATTGTCAAGAGGAAAATGAGAAACAAGAGACCAAAAAATGCAGATGAGCTGAAGGCCACTGTCAAAGAAACCTGGGCTTCCATACCACCTCAGCAGTGCCACAAACTGATCACCTCCATGCCACGCCAAATTGAGGCAGTAATTAAAGCAAAAGGAGCCCCTACCAAGTATTGAGTACATATACAGTAAATGAACATACTTTCCAGAAGGCCAACAATTCACTAAAAATGTTTTTTTTTATTGGTCTTATGATGTATTCTAATTTTTTGAGAGAGTGATTTGGCGAGTTTTTGTTAAATGTGAGCCAAAATCATCACAATTAAAAGAACCAAAGACTTAAACTACTTCAGTCTGTGTGCATTGAATTTATTTAATACACGAGTTTCACAATTTGAGTTGAATTACTGAAATAAATGAACTTTTCCACGACATTCTAATTTATTAAGATGCACCTGTATATTTAAAATTTCGATTCAAAAGAAATGCTGCTAGGAGCTCCCTCCACTTTATTTTTGAAAAAATAATGTTGATATGTTGTTTTCCCAATATTTTTCAAAAGATAATATTGAAATAATCTGTTTTGCATTGTATTTCATTAAACACATGTTCATAGGTATTTAAAGGATGTTTTGTGTTGGAGTTTGTGTTAGTGTAAATTTTGACACTAACATTTTCATTTTTACTGCAAATGTATATCGGCCCCAAATATCAGTTATCGGTCTCCTTGATTATTAATAATTGTTATCGTCCCTGAAAAAAACATATCAGCCAACCCCTACTAGGGGGCAGTGCTGCTGCTGAATTGCGCTGCAGAAAACACTGTCAAAATATTTTAGTATGGTGCTCCATCTGAATTGCACAACTTGGGAACCCTTAACAAAAAGACATTATAATCATATGATACCGTTTTTCTTTTTTTAATAGAACACAAAACATATTTCTTGTTCAGAATTAGTTCTTGGTTCCCAACCCTATGTTGTTTAACCCAGTAGTAATTATCCAATCCATAAAAAAATACAATAATAATAATAATAATAATGACTTCAGATAAAACTGTGTAAAACTGTGTAGTTTCTGATGCAACAACCATTAGATGCCAGAAATTACAAAGCTCACATACTGTACAGTGTTTGGGTCACATGGGGGCACTGTTGCTCTTTTCTTGCTCGTTCTTTCTGCCCCCCTCCCCCACCATATTATTTCTGTGTAAGATATCAAAAAGCATCCACTATATATTACAGAGTAATACCAAATCAAACTTAAATGTGGCAGCACTGCACTGTCACAACAGCTCCAAACAATGAAACCATTTAAATAACCTAGTCTGATAGAAAAAAAGAAAAAGATTGAGAAAGAGATTTGAGGAACATTCCAGCATACTGGTAACAATGCCTAAATTGCAAAAATTTTTCTTTTTCTTTTTTATGGCTAGAATAATCAAAAAATGCGCTCAAACTGTCAATCTCCTCAGCCTGTCTCTTCAGGGTCATATTTAGTATAGTGAATATGCTTTGATGGTTTAACAACAGCTTGAGGGCGAAGACTGCCTGAGGGTTCCACAGGAAACTGGGTTGAGAAGTTTCCAATGTCGAGCAAATAAGCCAGATATCAGTCAGGCAAATGCTGAGGCACAGCAAGGGCATGTGTGACTGCAATCTGCATTAAAGTGCATTGTGTGACCACAGCTAAAGTGTTGAGCGGGAGATGTTTAAGCAGCGCAGACAGTGAGGCGACAGGCTCCTCAGTCAAGCTAAACGGGAAGCAGGAGTCACGCATGTGTGGATCCGAGGGCTTGAACTTTCGCTGTACAAGGCAAAAGGCTAATTACAGATACACTCGCCATTACAAGGATGAAATTACTCCTCTATCAACACCCTTCCTCCCTTGCTCTTCTCTCCTCCGTAAGCATTTTAGTTGTCTGAGAAAAGAGGTGATAATGAGCTCTAACTGTTCTGTGTGCTCACTTTTGTTTTCCACTTAAACGTGTACTGAGTGATTTTTCTGTTTTTCATTTTTTGTTCTTTTGTGCTAATTGTTACATTTTTAAACCAAGAAATGAATAGTATTTTAAAAATGTATTTTAAAATGATGTACACTAGTGTTTTCCCAAATCGGTGACTGATACCAGTAAAATTCGTACGATTCTTGATACCAATTTCAACATCACAGCTAAAATGGTTAAAATGCTACTAAACGCTCCTTTAGCCTATTTAAAAAGTTAAATATAAAGGTAAATAATAAATGAAATCAAATGCATGTTTCCCTTAAGTGTTTCTCAATTAAGTTTTTTTTTTCCCATTTTGTTTATTTTTTAATCTCATGTTTTAAAGTTTAATTAAATTTCATCATCAAAATGCTGTCTAATGAAAATTAAAACAGAACAATTACTTTCCAACATACCATTGCATTTTTTACCAAATGAAGTGCTTCTGTAAAAATCCTCATTGCATAATCTAAAACACGGCATTGGTCTTATTTTGTCAAAACAATTGACGAAAACATTGATGAAAACTTAAATTCAGTACGGCAGTTCTATTGCTTGTAATATATTTCTTTAAATTATTATTATTATTATTATTACAGTGAATAATACATTTTGCTATAAAGTAAAATATTTAAATCTACTGCAATTTCTTCAGTTTAGCATGTGTAGCTTTATTTTGAATCAAGATATTATTTTGACGTGTTTTTGAAGGAAGCTTCACACCTCCGGATAAACAGTTTGCTACACGGTCCATGGCCCAGCGATTTAATTATATAAACAGACCCAGTTTCAAACCCTCAATTAAATGATGTTGGTGCTTTATTGCATTTTCACTTTAACTACTAGAGCACCCCTTGCTAAATTCAGGAGCACCCTCAGACATTTTGATCTGAAAACCTGTACAGTATATAAATAGGTAGTCTTCATGTGCTCTGCGCTTCACAATGATTGAGTGCTCT
The DNA here is from genome assembly GCF_019703515.2 of Myxocyprinus asiaticus. Taxonomy (NCBI): domain Eukaryota; kingdom Metazoa; phylum Chordata; class Actinopteri; order Cypriniformes; family Catostomidae; genus Myxocyprinus; species Myxocyprinus asiaticus. Next base: position 44,283,027 of record NC_059353.1, on the reverse strand, counting down.
GTTATGTCATCTACTACAACACACAGCGTGCATGATGTTCATAATTAGAGCTGGGCTGCGCCACCATTATCAGATCATATGATCAGCCAAATATTACTAGCTTTATCCGATAGTCCACTGTAATTGGACGCTTCCACTTGCTGAATAAAGTTATAATGGCTGACAGCGAATAGCGCATTTTTAAAATGGCATCAGAAACAGTGAACTTTGCTTTCGCGGGACGCTGGATCTATACCGCTAGGAGTAATCCCAACAAAAACATTACGGTGTGCACCATTAAAGAAATGGTCCAGGTTCAATACAAGTTAAGCTCTAAGCATTGGTAGAATAATGTTGATTACCACAAACAATAATTCTGAAACTTAAAAAAAAAAAAAAAAAAGGCAAAAAACGTGGTTACACTAAAGAATTTAATGGGGTCAGACCATAAACATTAAAATACACATGGTTTCAAAAGTATAGTCACAAGATTACATATTAGTGTGATAAAACTGTTTATGGGGTTTACCAGCAATGCGTCGCCATTACAACAAAGTTGTAATACTGATGTAAATTTATACTGATAAGGTTAGTAAGCGATTTTATCACACTAAAATAATGTTAACATGAATAATGTTTACATCTTTTGACTATACCTTTGATAAAAAAATATTTTGGCCCATTCCCACTGTAAGTGCCTTAGTGTATCCACGATTTTTTGTTTTTGAGCTTAATTTGATAGAAGCCAGAACATTCCTTTCAGCTAATACTGCAAGCATTTGCATACAGAATGATGTTATACGCTCTTGTACCAGAAGGTCTAAAGGTCTTAAAATTTTTTTTAAAAAAAGTCTTCAGTTTGTTACATGCAATTTATTTAACCAGCCAAGCGAGTAAAATGCCTCAACCAAACACATGCCTTCTCAATTTTACATGCTAAGTGCTTTCATAACTCATACTCGTTTACAGTGTCTTCTACAGGGTTCCATTGTCTTACGATCAAAGCAGACCAGATGAGACCAGTTTTAATGCTGCCAATGAAACTCTGCATTGAGGAATTCAATAAAGGAATACATAAATCACACCTCCAGACAGGATAGACAGTTCTAAGAGAAGGGGAATAAAAAGACAGATAAAAGGAATGAACAGCCTCTGCCAACGGCAGACAGCCTAGGTGAGAAAACAGATTTCTCAGTTTCTGATTGGCCAACTGGATCATGGCTCTGCATGCGTGCGAGAGCCGCCTGAATTTAGAAAACTTCAGTTTCGCGGCATTTGAGGGTTGGAAACAAACCAACAGCTGCAGTAATACCTTTGTCCTTTAGGGGTGTGCCAACTTACGATATCTACAGAATGGAGGTTTCTACTGTAGGTACCAGAGTTGAGGAAAAAGCTGCCAAAAAGATGCTGCAGAAGATTGTGCGTGCAAAGCAGAGAAAAACAGGCATTCTCGACGTCAGTCACCACTAAACTTGAGAAGTCCTTCCTCTGGAGACAGAACCTGCTAAGATGAAAAATGACCAGAGCAAGTGATTGAGCAGGAAAGGGAGGTGCAGACAGGCTTTGTTCCCCACATGGAATCAGTCTGTTTGCAGCCTGCAAGGTCCTCAAAGAAAACTATGCAAGCGTACGTTTGTGCGCCTATTTCGGCTGCAGTGCACGGTCAGCCTGTTTACCCCCTTCCTGCTCAAAGCAGCCCTGCTGGCAGAGCGAGCTGGAAATACAGGACGATTAGACGGTGAAAAAGATATGAAGGTAAAATTACTGCTGCTGCCCCGAGTGTGAACTTCTGACAGCAGACTCGGTAGGATATTACATTTATTTAAAGATGCCTGGCTAATATTCTCTGTAGCCTGGCTTCTTTTCCCAATAAGCCATTGGGTGGTTTCGCAAAACATATACAGACACCAAGAAAATGTGAGATGTGTAAACATTTGCTCAAAGTGTTGCTTGTAAACTATCTCCTCTGTAATATTCACAATATTCACTCTCAAATTGAAAGTGCAGGCCTAATTTAAGTACAGGAGAAATGTCACCAAACACCTTAGCAAAACAAAAACATCAGAGCATTTCATCATAATTTTTGTCGAACTAAAAGAAACCTGTTCACCCTTATAAGTGTAAATTAGCCTAGAGACTACATTTACAGAAGAATAGCCTTCCTTTATTCTCCAGTTACACCACAAAGGATGGAAAGCTTCGGCCCATTAGCAAGAGTCATTAACACCCGTCTAAGTGCAAAAGGAACTTGAACAGTTATGCCAGACTTGTTGACTCCAAACGAGGATGGCATGTTGTCTTCAGGGCCTGTTAAGGTGAAAAGCAAGGTAGAGAGAAAGAAAAATAACCTTTCTTCTTGGCTTGATTGCTGCCACTGATTGTTATGTGCGAGTTTCTGTCAAGGCACCGCCGCACTCCTGATCTGACTGCACATGTCACAGGACTGGGCTACGAGAATCATGCTCTGCTGTGTTTCCCTCTGAAAACAACATTCCTTGGTTCAATCTCTTCTGCATCTCTCCACAACTGCAAAAAATCTCAATATGTTACTCAATACTTCTGCTGTTTTCTTATAAAAATCTATCTATCTATCTATCTATCTATCTATCTATCTATCTATCTATCTATCTATCTATATATATATATATATATATATATATATATATATATATATATATATATATATATATAAGCATCCTTTAAAAAACAAGATACATTTATTTGAGAATCAAGTTCATGTATTCAGAGAAATCTAACAAAACGTTGTGAGGTTTATGCTTAAAACAAGAACAACTATTTGCAAATGGGGTATAAAATGGAGTATTTTTTTAAATTAAAAAAATAAATAAATAATAATAATAATTTCGAATGGGAAATATTACTTTTCATACCCCGTTAGCAAATAGTTTTGTCTTGTTTTTAGCATAAGCCTCAGAAAATGTTGTGTAAAAAATACTTAATTTTAGGGGTGCACGATATATCGGCGGGCGATATGTCATTGGCTGATGACTGGTCAAATAAAAATAATGTTGCACTGACAGTGGAACTACGGCCGATATTGTTGCCGATAATTTTAGGGGTTAAAACAAATTTAAAGGGTTAAAATGCAAAAAGTAAAATGACTTATTATCTGTATCAGTCACGATAAGTGAATTATCGGTTATCGTATCAGGCCATAAAATCTCATGTCATTTTGCTTCTCAAGCAAATGCATCTTGTTTTAAGGATGTTTAGATACTTTCACTAGAAAGACTAAGAAATGTGATTATTTTTATTTATTTTTTATTTTTTTGCAATGCAATTTAGAATAGGCTTTAAGGACTATAAACTAATTATCCTTTAATCTAATTTTATCCATACCGTTTAATCACTACCTTAACATCAAGTCAAATTTATTCAATGAAAACACAACTATTATTACACAAATTATGTAAACACATGATATTTGGCATATGTAAATGTATTACAATGCCAGAAGAGGACTGGCTCCCCCAGTCTGGTTCCTCCAAAGGTTCTTCTCCCTCCACTACTTGACATCCTTTGTTTTGTTTTTTTGTTTTTTTCTTGCCATAGTTGCATTTGGCCTTCTCACAGGGGGCTTTAAAGTCAGCATGAAATCAAAATGGGCCCTATGTATTTTATTAATGCATGTTACTGGTCTTATTGTGAACGATTCCTCCATGCATATTTGCAATTTTATAAAATAAAAACAGATTTGTTAACCTTTAATTCTTTAATCAAAATGTCATAACTTGCTCTCATAAATTGAGAAGGCATGTGATTTGGGGATATGACTGACTCTTCTCTGCTGACGTATGCAAGGCCGCGCTGCAGTTAAGCCAAGTCAGTTTTAACCCCGCCTCTTCAAGAGACTGTCGTAAACAAACCTGGTGACAAAGCAGCTAATGCAGAGATAGTGTATTTTCGTCTGTTTCCCTCTCAAAATCCTGTTCCCTACCCTAAACTGCCTTTGTTTCATTTACATTTAGTCTTTTAGCAGATGCTTTTATCCAAAGCGACTTACAAATGAGACACATAGCAAGCAATTTGTCATACAAAGTATTAACAACATCTGCAGTATAGGACTACCAAGCTCTCATGGTGGCTGGAGTAGTAAAAATGCTAGCACAGAAGAAAGAGACATTAAGTGCAGGTTAAGTTCAATAGTAAGTGCAATTAGTGTGGATTGGTTAAGTGCTCGCGGAACAGATGTGTTTTCAGATGGTTCTTGAATGTTGAGAAGATATCAGCAGATCGTGTGGAGGTTGGAAGTTCATTCCACCACAGAGGAGCAGAGAAAGTGAAAGATCGTGAAATAGACTTTGAGCCTCTTAGTGTTGGGACCACCAGGCACCGCCCGTTCATAGACCACAGAGAGCGAGTTGGAGCATAGACCTGAAGAAGTGAATTGAAGAGGGTGCGTTTCCATTGGCTGTCCTGAAAGCCAGAGTCCAAGCCTTGAATTTGATGTGGGCAGCTACAGGTAGCCAGTGGAGTGAAATCAAGAGTGGGCATTAGCTCAGTTTTACATTTTGAAGGAGAAGGAATAACGGCGAATTCGAGACATTTACGCCTGAATGCTTCCAGAGGTCATCACCGTTTCACTCAGAAATACGTCACAATATGGAAGAAAAGTGGGTCACAATTTCCATTTCATGCCGACTTTATGACATACGCTGTCAATTTAAAATTTGATGATTATTCGAATTTAAGTGAAAAATACACATTTGAAGGCAAAAACTGTGCATTCGAATTTTGAATGTGTGCCAAGCAAAGATGATGACTTAAGACCAATCACATTCTTGCACTAATAAAAAGCTATTCACAGAGCAATGAATACAGTTTAACAGAACACAGGTATCTCAAGATGCATTTTTAAACACTGAAGTTCTTTTTAATTTTCCATGGCATCTAAAAAAAATGCAGTGTTCCTGCACAAGATGCTGAAAAAAACAAAAAACAAGCGAAAAAATGACAACGGTCAAAGACGTTACATAGAAACAATTTTAAAAATCATCTTTCATCAAATCATTAAAGGATACCTTTTCTCTCCTTTCTGGGACCTTAAAATCTTGATCCATTCTTACACCTCCTCTCTTTACTTGCACTTGACAGATTGGGGTTGTTTGTATGTGGTGTGTTTCAGTACTCCCTGGGGCTTGCTATTTGGGTCAACTCTCTAGGGAGGGGCAAGGATAGTGCGGCAAATCCAGCTGGCCGGCACAGCTGGGGGGTCATAGTACCCACCAGGTGACATCTGCAGTTCTAAAGCCAAGGGCAGGTACCCAACTCTGACACCTGGGTACTGATTAGTCCTTCAGGGAGTGAGCAAGCTCAGTAGAAGACCCTTAAAAGCAAGAGGGCGATCTGTAAAAATGCTGTGAGCATAGTGCTGTGGTATAGCTGTTACTAAAGTTTTGATAAGTCGCAGTCCACTGGGTGGACTTATACTATGACATACCAACAGTGACGCACTGCAGCTTGTACAAAGTGGTCTCTCAGGACAGGAAGTGAGGGAAGTACCATACCCCCTCCAAACAAACACATTTGTATATCTTTGTGGGTCCTTTCCATTGACTTATCTTGTTTTTAAAACTGAGCTAATGATCATTTCTATCCCCTAACCCTCAGATAAATGTTTTTGCATTTTTACATTTACATTAAGGTACGATTCAGTATGTTTATTAAGCTGTTCACCTAGTGAGGATCGTTGGCTGGTTTCCACAATATAGGCAAAACCTTGCCTACACATGTTTGTTTTTCTATGTTTGTAGGGACTTTCAATTGACTTCTATTGTTTTTATACTGAGCTAAATTGTATTTTTAGCCCTACACCTAAACCTAAAACAATGCACGAAATCGAGCTTGCGTACAGTAGCCAGAAGCGCCTATGTTCACGTACTTGCCTAGAGTACGTTTCGGCCTCAAAAGTTTGCTTTCATTCTGACTTAAATATTAGTTATTCTTTAACTTCATACCAATTCGATTGTGGCGAAATCGGACTAACAGAAGTAGATAATGCGATTGTAGCCAGTCTTCATCTAGTATGTATACACATTAATCGGACCACAATTGGCTTTGACGTTGTGCACAAACCTATTTTCAACATACTAATTGTAGACAATTTCAGGTTTTACTATGTGTCTGTGGGACAAACACTTGGCTTCAACAAAGCCCACTTTGTAAGTTCATCAATGAGGCTAAACCTGTTTCCTTTGAGCATGGAGTTTTGCTCTTCAGCAGAAACCGAAACCCACCGATTACCAGTGTCCAGCACCAACCTGCGACAATACAAACTAGTTACCACTCAGAGGATAAGGTTGCAACAATCCTGTCAGAGCACAGAACAACTCCTGAGTTTTTTTTTTTTCCACACGTGGGATCTGCAGAGGTGCTCAAGCTTGTGTTACAGCAGTTGTGTGTAAGCCAAGAGTGTGTAAAACAGAGAGAATGAGCTAAAGATTTCTCACACAACACTCTTGAGGGGAGCTGTGAGAAGTTAGGTAGTTTTGAACAGGCCTCTGACCAGGGCTGGCCAACAGATGTAGCATTTTTTTAAGAAAAAATTATGTCCACATTACATTTCAGATGAGATGAGAAGATAAGGAGTAGAATTTTTTTGGGAAAACATCTGACCCTCAACACAGCAGCAGCTACTTATAACTTCATGCAGGATTTCCACACCAATTAATTTCCATGATTTGTCCATTATTTTTCCAGTCGTGCTGGGTTATTTTAGAGCAAAGCATAACTACAAAAATGTATATTCACTACTGTAATTTAAGATTTAACTCACTTCCATGAATTTTCTAGGCCTGGAAATTCACATCTTCAAATCCACTGATATTTCCAGGTTTTCCATGACTTTTGGAACCCTGTTTATACTATAAAAATGTGTCAAAAGATTATGATGCTGATATGGTATTTAATTTTGTTTGGTCCTGATCAGTACTCTATTACTCTTCTATCAGCCAGCATCTGATTGGCTAACGCCAGGCCCACACAGAATCCATGTGCACAGATATCTGCCAAATTGGAACGCCCATCATTCATAAAGTTATACACATCTCACACCCCTTAATCGTTTATTAAATAGTACTCTCAGATAAATGCAAACAAATTGGGTCGACTGATCTGCACTCTAGAGCTTTTCTGTCAACCAGCATCTGATTGACTTATGCTGACTGATCAAAACAGAAAAAGAGTTTTTTTAATGACACTAAAGCCTGACCCTAAATCTATAGAGCAAAATAAAGCAAGAACTCTCAAGGTCTCAGGATGAAAAGAAAACACGTAGAAAAAATAAGAAAGAACACAGCAGACACACAGGAATCCACAGTAATGCTTGAAGTCTGTAGAGGAGGGCGTAAGGTTTAATGTTGGCCGCCGGTCTGCCCAGCGTCCATCTCTCCCATCGGTGGGCAGGTTCCAAAGCAAACACAGACATTTCCTCTGAACACAGAAGTGAAGGCAACTCATAATTCCTGAATAACATCAGAGGGAAGGGAAGTGGGCAGGTTGGTGGCTATGGTATGAGACAATTTACTCTCTGCTTTAGGCTTAAATTTGGAGCAACAAGTCAAGCTTTTCTCCCCAACTGAAACTCTGACATTAACCCCACCTGTGATTCAGTGACACAAAAAGCCCTGAGGAAGGAAAGAGTAAAAAAATTGAAGGTGGTAAATTGCTTCAGATGATTCAAATCTGGTCCCTGGGTAAATCCGATCGATCATTAGCATACAGAGGCCATCATTCCAATCAAATGCCACCTTTAGATGATCTTCTGAGGGAGCAGTTGATCACACAACAAAGCAAAAAAGATACCGGAAAACCTGGTTATGTTTGCACTGTGTTAGGTGTGGCAATACAAAATCATCTGTACCAACACCATTTAAATTTCACAATTCTAAATATCAACTGGGTTATTCCACTGATTCAAATAAAGGACATCTCAGTTTGTTTTTATGTGAATAAACTGAATTTGTCCTTCAGGACAATGTTTTGTTAAAAAAAGGACTAAAAGCTAGCTTCAAACCACGTGAACCACAATTGGTTTGAGCAATATGAGACTGGGGCATGTTTAACAATTTACTGATGAGGCCGCATTGAAAGTACCATATCTCTGGGATTTAACCAAATAGGGCCTTAAATATGAAGATACAAAAAGGCAACTGTACTCTAAACCAGAATCTAAAAGGATATTAAGATACCTTAAATACTTCTGGAGTTATAGGCACCCCATCGTTGGAAAAACAACACAAGGTTTTCCAATTTTTGGTCTCACACCATTTGCATACAATGCAATAAGTGTTGCTAAAGTCAACTGATTTTAGTAACAGACCTACCGATTCATGAGTAAACATAAAATAATGACACTGCAACTTTTCTAAAGTTATTATTTTGACCTGTAGTTTTGCTCCAGGTCATATGTAAAATTGTCATTTTCACTCCCCTCGACAAAATAATGGATTATTTCGTAAATATTGATCCATTGCATTTGATATTTTGGCTTTCATCATAATTTATCTATTTCTTTCACCAGAAAAAAGAAACATCAGAAACACATTTTTGAGCCTGGGACATCCGGTTGAGTGTGCATGGAATGACCCAATTTTGATTTCACCAAAAAAAAAAAAAAATGCTGTTGACCTCAAGTCATGAAAAATTATATAAACATTACCAAATTAAGTTAAAACAATTGCATGCAAGTATTTCTCAATTAAATAAACACTGCTTTACATTTTTCTATTAACTATGTAAATATAACTATTTACATAAACTGTCAGAAAATAATTAAGAGCATTCATTAAGTGGTTTTCCATTTTTATTGTTAATATTGTTGTTTGATTAATATTAACAACATAATAGACTGCAGTAGGTCTATTTGGCTGTATTTATTCTGCAAGGCCTAATGCACATTTTCAAACTAGTTTTCAGCACTCGAAAATGCTTTAAAAAAAAAAAAAATGCTGCACAAAGCCAACAGGATGAGGTTACACAACAGAACTGTGCATAAGAGAACATGAGTGTGAAACCAGGGAACTCTGAGTACCAAGGCAGATACATGACGTTTTAAAATCAACAAGGATACATTCAGGGCATGAAGAGGTCAGGAAGAGATAAGTTTTAAAATTAACTCCTGCTGACAATGATATGCTGAATATTTTAAGACATGTCAGTGTTTTGCAGCAGTCTTTTTATGCCTGTAGGGTAGCAAAACTCAGGAACATATCAATTTACATTTAAATATATCATGGAAAACATGTGATCATCAAAACATAAACTAGCACAAGACAATGAGCAATATTACAAACACATACCCAGACCCATATGCAATCTGCACATGCAGAACTTCGCAGAAAGCTACACAGACATGGAACTCCCATTATTAATTAATTCTACACATCCCTCACCCATTAGATATTTTTGATAATTTAATAGTGCTTTCAGCTACCAAAAAGGGGGTACTTACACTTGGCCACTTCATGCGTTTTAATTTATCTGATTTCTATCCGATTGGATATGCTCATTCCATTATTACTAGGCCATCAGCTGCGTTTCCCTCCAACTATTTTTATGTGCATTTTGAAAATGCGCATAAGAAATCCTGAATGCATAAAATTTGCATACAATTTTATGCGCTAGGAGGAGGAGGTGGATTTTCTAGAGTTTTGCATTAGTTAAAATGCACATTAAAGTGATGGAAACGGCTTAATTGCATGAACGATTACATGTCATGACCATTTGTAAAGCGCGATGGCAATGTGCTCATTGGATGGTATAGGTGTGCGAGAGCTTGACGTGACTGGCAAAACGAAAGCCCCGACCACGGCACACAATTCTTCAAACATTGCCCTGTTTAGTCGAAAGTGCTTCACCCACAGACCGTTGTTTAAGTGGGTCTTCACAGACCACCAGAACTGTTTTGAGCGTGGGCGCTCCCAGGTATATGGAGGCTGTCGGCGAATGGGAATAGCCATTTGAGCCCACATTATCTGGGCTATTACACATATTCTGTGACGTCTCCTGGCAGCATTTAATACCATAATGTACAGTTGCCTTATTACAACAAATACTCTCCCCGAAGCAAAGAGGTCGTTCAGCTGCTCCATGCCAAAAAGGCAGGCTCCCTCAAGATAATTCGCTTTTAGCTTTGCCACTGAATTTTTTAGATCTTATGCAACAGAACTGGCTCCACTTTTGCTAGAAGTTTATATGGAATCATTAAAGAATGGAAAGCTTCTGCCAAACATGACACAAGCCCGGATCAGTCAGATTCTTAAAACAAGGACAAAGACACAAATGAGTGTAAGAGTTACTGTCCAGTTTCCCTGATCCAGCTAGTTAAAATATTGTCAAAAATTTTGGCTAACCGATTAAGTTATAAAATCTCATATACATATAGATCAGGTGGGGTTTATTCGGGGCCGCAGCTCTTCTGATATCATTAGGTGTTTCATCAATATCATGTGGTCAGTGACGAATGATCAGACTCCAGTCGCTGCCATCTCACTTGACGGCGAAAAGGCGTTTGATATGGTAGTATGGGATTATCTTTTTACATTTCTGGAAATATACAGGTTCGGGAACACTTTTATTGGATGGATTAAGTTACTTTACAGACACCCGGTAGCAGCGGTACAAACAAATGGATTAATTTCAGATTATTTTACTCTGAATAGGGGCACCCGGCAGTGTTGCCCTCTTTCCCCATTATTGTTCTGTCTTGCCCTGGAACCATTAACAGATAAGAAAGGAGGATGATTTTCCAGGGGTGGTGGCGGGAGGTATGGCGCATAAGCTTTTGTATTACGCAGATTATATTTTATTATTCGTCTCCGACCCTACTTGATCTGTGCCTTGCCTCCACAGAATTATTAATTGCTTTTCTAAGATCTCAGGATACAGAGTCAATTGGTCTAAATCCGAAGCTTTGGCTCTGACAGCGTACTCCCCAGTAATGGCTTTTCAGCCGGGCGCCTTCCAGTGGCCCAAACAGGGCATTAAGTATTTGGGCATTTTATTCCCAGCAAATTTGTGTGATTTAGTTAGTTAATTTTGACCCTTTAATAAAAAGGTTTTTGAGAGATGTGGGCAGGTGGGCTTCATTACATTTATCTATGATCGGAAAGGTTAATGTTATTAAAATGAATTGTATTCCAAAATACAACTACCTGCTACAGTTACTCCCTATAGATGTCCCCCTCTCTTATTTCAAGCAATTTGGTAGCATAGCGAAGTCCATCATTTGGAATGGTAAACATCCCACATTACTTTTCAGTAAGTTACATAGGCCGATTGACCAAGATTTTGTTTTATTATTATGAATTCGGTCTCAGACATTTGGCTCCTTGGTCGCTTCCAGCTGAGAGAGCTTCTCTCTGGTTTTGTATCGAAAAGGAAGTTCTTGCCTCTATTTCGCCTTTGCAAAGCCTTTCTATCAAACTAACCGGAGAAGTTAAGTTACACCCCGTTATCTCGCATCTGCACGCAGTATGGACAAAAGTGTCCACAGTGTTTTATTCAGACATTTATTTAAATGTTGCTTCGAGCATCTGGCTGAACCCAAAATTATGTATTAATAAGTCCCCATTCTGCTGGACCGAGTGGATTGTGAGGGAGGTTAGTATGCTTGGTGACTTGTATGAGAGTGGAGTGTTGAGATCCTTTAAAAATATGGTTTAACATTTTAGGAACCCCAGGTCTCAATTCTTTAGGTATTTACAGCTGTGCCACCTGCTTTGTACTATTTTTGGGAGTAGCATACACCCCTCTAAAGTGGCAGATACTCTGGAAGTGGTGATTACTGCTTTTGGAAAAGGTCATGAGGCATCAGTGTATTACTCCCTGCTAATTCAGAGTCTGGGGGACAGAGCTTCAACTTCTCAAAATAAAAGATTATCTGAGAAAGATTTAAACTTGGTATTGGAGGAGGGAGTGTGGGCTAGGATTCTAAAAAAATGTCTACATCTAGAGATGCAAGGGTGTGCCTTATGCAATGTGTATTCTCGAGGGATATTTGTTGAGGGTCAGGGTGGGGTTGGGGATTGGGAGGGCAAAAGGGAATTATGGGGGTTAAAAGTTGATTCAGTGTATATATGTTTGCTTTTCTGTTTCATGTGTCTGAATCAATAAAAGCGTTAATCAGAAAAAAAAAAGATTTACAGTTCATGGAAACGCGTGATGTTTCGCATTTTCTTTAGTTTAATTTTCAGAAATGCGCATTAAAAATGCAAAACATAAGTCTCAGCAAAACTGATGTAAATCCAATCTTCAATCCCTGCACTACATGCAAATAAAACTTTCATTGAGTTCACATCCATGATTTTGCTAATACCAGGCAGCGAATTAAAAAAACAAATATTTGATTTAATGTTTGCGCGAGCCCTATGTGTACTCAGTAACAGTTGTGCCGCTTGTTAAAAGTTTACATACATGGCTTGAATAAAAAATGCATTTACACTTGACCAAGTTATGTCTGGAATGCATTTCAAACCATCTCCAGAGTTGGTTTGAGTGATCAGATTGCTATACGTCTTGAATGCATCTAGGAGGGCATTTACAAATGGTCTTTTCATGATTGTATGCCGATCAGTAAAAATAAAGGAATAGTTCACCCAAAAATGTAAATTCTCTCATTGTTTACTCACCTTAATGCAATCGAGAACAGACCAAAATATAACTAATTTTTCGCTATAAATCTTGACACCTGCAGTCTCCTTGGCGATCATGATTTCAAGCTCAATTACACTTCCTTGCACCGTCTAGCACTCTGCACAAGCGTCAAGCACTAGGAAGTGTAATCAAGCTTGAAATCATGATGGTGCCTAGAGACTGCACTGGCAAGATTTACAGTGAAAAAGGAGTTACATTTTTGTTTGTTCTCACCCAAAACCGATTAGATCGCATCAGAAGACCTTATGGAAGATCTTCAGTCTTATGGATTACTTTTCTGCTGCCTTAATGTGTTTTTTAGAGCTTAAAAACTCTGGTCACCATTCAATTGGATTGTATAGACCTACAGAGCTGCAGAAGAAAGAAAGTCATACACATCTGGGATGGCATGAGGGTGAGTAAACAATGAGAGAATTTCCATTTTTGGGTAAAATATTCCTTTAATTGACCAAGTGTAAATACCCTCTAAGAGTGTAGTGACTCCACTGAACGCATATGACAATTTTTACATCCATTCCACAGAATTGTGCAGATTTTCCCTCAAAATTAGCACGGGTAATGTTAAAAAAAAAAAGTCCACAGATTCTATCTGGCCCTATTAATAATCATACTCAAACTTCTTGGATTAGATTTTATGTAGTTTTGCACACACATTCACATAAATAAAAGACATGCTTTGCTACTCCACAAATCAACATTCAGGGTTCATATTTTATATGCAAGACATCACCACTGGATTGGCAGCATAATCTATTACACTGACATTCTCTATCATCTCTCTTTAAACACATCATCACTTGAGCTCGAGGATCTAATCAATTCAGTTGGAGCCCCTTCGTGGGGTCACCCATGCAGAACGGTAGCAGCTGTGACGGGGTAATTTGGAGCCCCAGCGGCACTCACTGATGGGCCACAAGGCATTGTGGGTAGGTTCTCAATGGCCCTCAATGACAAACAGAGTTTGAGTGAAATGGAAACACGTTCTGGTCTCACCTCAGTAAGAGAAAATAATGAGAGACTATTATAAGGTTACCCTGGTGTTAAAAAGACAAGGTACGCTACTCGGCCTGGTTACAGCTTTGTGTAATGTGCTTGGATGACAATGGACGACAAAAAGAAGACATTTTATCGGACCGTAGGTACCATAAGTGCTTTTTATTTGGAATGCCATGTGTAAAATGTCCATATTACCTGAGAAATATCACTGAAATGGGTGTCCTGAGAAATCGTATCGGTCTCCAATCTGACAATTGATTTGTCAATCTTGTGCACTACTTTTGACATGTCTTGGGAGGTGGAAGAGTGGGCTTGTGGTTAAAGGGAATCGTGGCAATCTAATTCAGTAAAATTTTTGAGGAAACTGTTTCAACAACTTTTAACATCTTTAACGTATCCCAAAACATTGTTCAAGCAATTTGCACATCGCCCCATAATCAAAGTATGTTGTCACTCTTGCAACAAACCAAACACTAACTTTTTTTTTTAATAAATAAATAAATAAATTAACAAAAGAGATGTCACCCACTCACACCCCACCAAAACTATATTTGACACTACTCCTCTGATAAGATAGCTCTTTCATATATCACACGGGCATATTTCACAGCAGAAATACCATTCATACCTTGGAGAAGGAAGACTCTGACAATAATGCTGGCAATCTGTTTTTCTTCAACAAATGCATATATCAGAACCCCAGGCCTTGCAATGACACCACAGTCCATTCCCTTCTTGCCTGGGAGTTCTTCATCTCTAGACTACTGCCTAGTTATGAACGGTATAGTTTTCCAAGGTATTAAAATGCTCATGTACCGCCATGCGTATCATACAGAGCAAGGCAGAATTTACCCAAATGCCAAAGAATCCCAGATCCCTTTACTACACCTGCCATGGAGATTTGGGCCACGACCACCCTGACATTTAATTACATTCGATTTGTCCTCTAAAAGACTCAGCACACTTCATTAAAGACTATGTGTTAATTTTTCCAAAGGGCTACAAAGAAAAAATCTTTGTTATGTGTTGAATTCCAATGAAGATAAAGAGAAGGCTTGTGTCTTGATGATCAGTAAAGACAGGCCATCAGTACCTCCTACTTGAGAGACAGACACTCACACTCATTAATACATATGGATATGTTCCCTCAGGGAGCTCAGGTCATAATTTATCCCATGTGTTTCACCAGCCATGCCGTGAAAGTCCCACTCTGCTGAACTTGCAAAAAGCTCCCAGATACCCGAGCCGCTCAAGAGAAATGGTTGATCTGCCGGAAAGTTGCTTGTGGACAGAAAACAGGAGGTCTAGGAGGAAATACTGAAGGCATGGAAGTGGCTTTTTGTATTGTTTTAGACTTTTGGAAAACAAAACGCAGGGGCATGAGCTATAGCTTAGCGAGTAAATAGAACACAGCCAAAAAAATAAAAAAATAAAAACATCTTTTGTTGGTCCTGGAACAATATTCCTGTCCAACAAAAGTAGTCCTAACCCTTTCCCTTTCCCTAGCCCCTAACCATTATTACCCTAATACCAGAGAGAAATGATAGTTTGATAAGAATGTTGTTCGAGCCCCAAGCCCAACCCTAAAAATGAATTGGTTGATAACTCCTTGTCTGCTACTTTCAACACAGTGAACCACAAGATTCTCCTGTCCATACTCTCTGACCTGGGCAGCACAGGAACTGCGCTTGGATGGGTTGAATCATACCTCATTGGCAGATCTTTCAAGGTCTCCTGGAGAGGAGAGGTGTCCAAGTCACACCAGCTGAGCACTGGTGTTCCTCAAGGATCAGTGCTTGGACCCCTCCTCTTCTCGATATACACAACATCACTCGGACAAATCATTGAGGCACATGGCTTTTCCTACCACTGCTACGCAGATGACACGCAGCTCTACCTGTCATTCCAGCCTGATGACCCTACTGTCTCAGCTTGCATCTCTGCCTGCCTCTCGGACATTTCGGCCTGGATGAAGAAATGCCACCTTCAGCTCAACCTTGCCATGACAGAACTCCTCGTGATCCCAGCCAACCCATCTGTTGACCACAACCTCAACCACAACCACAACCACTATTCATCTTGGTTCAACTACACTAACACCAACAAGAACAGCTCATAATCTGGGAGTGGTGATAAATGACCAGCTTAATTTTACCACCCATATCTCATCAACAACCCAGTCTTGCAGATTCATGCTCTACAGCATCATGAAAATCAGACCTTTTCTGTCTGAATATGCTGCACAGCTCCTGGTCCAAGCTCTGGCCATTTCAAGACTGAGCTCAGGGCTCCAGACTAAAAAAAAAATTACGTAGGAGCCATTGGCTCCTAAACTGAAACATTAAGGAGCCAAATGGCAGAATTGCCCAGTTTAGATTGTTGTTCAGAAACAAGATATAAAGGCGAAGGTAGACAGCTGATAACCCATTAATCGGAGGTTTAATATACAGTATATACATATGAGAAGATAAGTTTGCATTTCCCTTGTCTCAAATGTTCACACCCCTTTCATAATTTATACAAATATAAGAGATAAAATATCTTTTAATTTAGTACTGCCCTTCAGAATCTACATTTCAGATATTTACATATAGTATGCATATAGTAGTGTGTTGCCTTCTAGAGCATCAATGAATGTATGCACTTTGTGTAATAGTCCCTCAATTGTTCTAAGTGTCAAAAGCTGGATCTCATATATTTATATATAATTTAAATAGTTTTAAAATATTGCCTTAGTCTTTCTTTACTGTTACCAGATGGCCCAGACACAGAGACTACAAGAGTGCAAACTGAATAAAATCCCAGATGCAGTTATTGTGCTACTCCAATCCCAATTAATAATTACCAGAGGAAGAAAAAAGTGGTACACAATACAGGACTTTTAATGATAAAGAAACCCGAAATACACATGGGACTCTTATTTTGAAAAGTCTGCACTCCCAGTTGTGAACTGAATAGCGGCTGATTCGCTGAGAAAGTGAGTCTGATTCAAACTGCTAACCTGAGCTCCTGAGTTCAAACCCTCAGTTCTTTTTGGGTGATTCATGCAAAGCCCCAGTTCAAAAGAGTTATTTGTTCACGTCTCTCACGTGCTGGGTTTGTTGTTGCGTGTAGTGCAGTGAGCTCGTCATCACAACAGAACGGGTGAAAAGCGGCACGAGACACACTGGTGTGCGCTCTAATTATGTATTCAATAACTCACTAGATGATATCTGACGAAACTGCATATGAACGCACACAACCTGACTGTTGCCAGTGGCAAATAGATTCTGAATTATTGTCACAAATTATTTTTGGTCACATTTGCGACCAATTTAGTTGCAGTCTGGAGCCCTGTGGACTACTGTAAAGCTTTGCTGGCTGGCCTCCCAGCTAACACAATTAAGCCACTGCAGATGGTCCAGAAGACAGCAGCGCATCTGGTCTTCAATCAGCCAAAAAGGACTCATGTCACTCCACTCTTGATTTCACTTCACTGGCTACCTGTAGCTGCCCGCATCAAATTCAAGGCTTTGACTCTGGCCTTCAGGACAGCCAATGGAACCGCACCCTCTTACTTCAATTCACCTCTCCAGGTCTATACTCCTACTTGCTCTCTGCGATCTATGAATGAGCGGTGCCTGGTGGTCCCATCACAAAGAGGCTCAAAGTCTATTTCGCTATCTTTCACGTTCTCTGTTCCACTGTGGTGGAATGAGATTCCAACCTCCACACGATCTGCTGATACCTTCTCAACATTCAAGAACCATCTGATAAGCGAGCATTTAACCAATCCACACTAATTGAACTTAACTTGCACTTAAAGTACCAAAAAAACTAAAAAAAAAAAAAAAAGAGTCTCTTTCTTCTGCACTAGCACCTATACTACTCCAGCCACCATGAGAGCTTGGCAGTACAATGTAGATGTTGTTGAACTTTGTATGACAAATTGCTTGCTATGTTCCTCATTTGTAAATCACTTTGGATAACAGAATCTGCTAAATGACTAAATGTAAATGTAAACTAATGCTGTTCCAGGACCAATAAGGATGTGGATCCAGGATTGTCCTAGTTCCTTCCATATAAAGCAGCAAAAGTCCAAAAACAACAAATGCAGGTGACCTGGAAACATCCAAATGATAGAAGATTCTATGTATACGAGACGTCTAAGAGGGTATTTACACTAGGTCACTTCATGTGTTTTTACTGGCGGAAAGCTATCCGATCATGAAAAGACAAAGTGTAAATGCCCTCCAAGACAGATTCGAGACGGATATATGAATGCACATTGTAGGAGCGACGGAATATTTTTCTTAATTTATTCGATACAGGTCACTGACAAAACTGAAACTAAACACTCACAATAAGAGAAGCTGATGCATATAGACATATCTTACAAATCATAATACACTGCGCACACACAGACACACGCACTGGGCAAAGTCAGTTGGAATCAAATAATAAATCACATCTTTTAAATTCGCTGGATGGCATTATCATAATGACAGTAATTAACTGTTTAATTTGCATATAGTGCTGGAATTGAAGAAAGAATTTGTATCCGTTTGATGAAGACACATTTATGTAACCAAGTGTAAACTGAATAAGCTTATTCAATCGAATAGCAATCCGATTAGTAAAAACGCATGAGGTGACCAAGTGTAAATGCCCCCTAAGAGAAAGAGCAGAGAGATGTAGATGTGACTCTGCCTTTGAGGTGTTCATTTTAGCAAGGTCAGACCTCTGAATTATCAATAAAAACGTATCTATTGTTGAGTGAGAGTAAGAATAAGAGTGCACAAAAATATACGACATGTACTCTTGAAATATTCCCTCATAAAGGGAAAAACAGGTGCTTGAGGTATCACATTGGTCTATGAAGTTACACAAATAATGTGATGTAATATGTTATTCTATTCTATTCTATTCTACAGAAAGAGAAGAGGAAAGTAGGTAAAATTAAAGAAAAAAAAAGAAGAAAAAGTAAAAGGGAAAGGTACAGGTACAGGAAAGAAAAAGGAAGAGAAAGTAGACAAAAAGGGATAAGGAAAGGAAAGAAAAAGGAAAAGGGAAATGAAGAAAAAGGAAAGCGAAAAAGAAGAGAACAACAAAAGGGAAAGGAAAGAGGAAGAGGAAAGAACAAAGGCAAAGTAAAGGAAGACAAAAAAGAAATGGGGAGAGAAGGAAAATTAAAGGAAAAATAGGAAAATGAGAAGGAAAAGGAACAAGAAAGGAAAAGGAAGTGGACAACAGAAAGGTAAAAGTAGAGGAAAGGGAGGAAAAGGGAAAATGAAATAATAATAATAATTTTTAAAAAAAAACAGGAAAAGGCAAGGAAAATTAAAAGGGAAAGGAACCAGGAAGGAAGAGGAAGTGGAAGACAAAAAGGGATAAGGCAAGAAAAGAAAAAAGGAAGAGGGAAAAGAAGGAAAATGAAAGCAAAGTGGAAGAGGGGAGAGAGAAAAGGGGCAAAAGCAGGAACAGGAAAGGAAAAAGAAGAGAACAACAAAAGGGAAAGGAAAGAGGAAGAGGGAAGAAAAAGGCGAAGGATGAAGGAAAACTAAAAAAAATGGGGAGAGAGGGAAAATTTAAGCAAGACAGAAAAATAAGAAGGAAAAGGAAGAGGAAAGGGTTGAAAAGGAGAAATAAAAAAACAGGAAAAGGGAAGGAAAATGAGAAGGGAAAGGAACAGGGAAGGAAGAGGAAGTGGATAACAAAAAGGGAAAGGAAAATGGAAGAGACAAGGGAAAGAAGAAGATGGGGAAAAGGCAAAATAAAAGAAAGGGAAAGGGGAGAGGAAAGGAACAGAAAAGGAAGAGGAAGTAGACAAAAGAATGAGGAAGGAAAGGAAGAGGATTAAGGGAAGGGAAAGAAAGAGAAAATGGAAAAATGATGGAAAGAAAAGGAGATAAGAGGATTAGGGAAAGGAAACGCATAAAGGACAAAGAAAAGAAAAAAGTAATAGGAAAATCTGAATTGATTTTACTACAGTAAACAGTGGATGAGCTCAATGAGACAAGTTGCAGCACTAATCCAAAACAGGAAGAACAAAGGGATGAGAGGAAAAACAACCCAGAAAAAAATCTTTGATCGTCTCATGGTTGGAGTGAGACCAATCACTGCAGAATGAAGAAATCATCAAGTTTGGATGCTGAGGTAGGCAGTGCAGCTCAGCAGAACTCCCTTTCAAGAGCTGAGGAATGGATTCCCAGACCTCCTCGTATTTCTTAAAAGAGGCAAACACAGACCCTGACCACAAAACACAGACAAGCACAAGTCGTGCAAGGAAAGCATTTTCCCTGATATTCTTGCTCAGTCTTTGGTCTTTATTCTGGTAGAGTGGCAGTTTCCCCTCAGGTCCTTTGTAAAAGTTCAGCTCCCTCATTACACCTGCAAATCACTGTTTGGCTATTACGACTTAATTTCACACTGATACAGGAGTGTTTATGGGCACCCGTTCCAGAATAAGAACTGACTAAAATATTAGCATATGGTACAGCACGTAGAGGGAGGGAAAAAATTGTAAAGTGTAAATGGCATGCCGATTTAAATGAGCTGTTGCTGTTCCGTTATTAGCTTTTAGCGTAGGAGGTGATATTGATTAAAAAACAAAAATTATGCCATTTCCTAGATGTGTCCAAAAATGCCAGTGTAGGCTAGGATTTTTCTTAAATCTGCAGTGTTTAATGATGACTACCACCCCTGGAATTGCGAGTTCGAATCCAGGGTGTGCTGAGTGACTCCAGCCAGGTCTCCTAAGCAACCAAATTGGCCCGGTTGCTAGGAAGGGTAGAGTCTCATGGGGTAACCTCCTCGTGGTCGTGATTAGTGGTTCTCGCTCTCAATGGAGCGCGTGGTAAGTGGATTGCAGAGAGTAGCATGAGCCTCCACATACAGAGTCTCCACAGTGTCATGCATGACGAGCCACGTGATAAGACATGGCACGGATTGACTGTCTCAGAAGCGGAGGCAACTGAGACTTGTCCTCTGGCACCTGGATTGAGGAGAGTAACCGCGCCACCACGAGGATCTATTAAGTAGTGGGAATTGGGCATAACTGCCATTATTGTTCACCTCAAATTCCAATCACATTTTACTATCAAAATTTTAAGCGAATATAGAAATGCCATGAATGGCACATTTTTGTGTCTAATGTTTTTATGTTATTGCATTATGTGAGCATTCCAAATGAACGGCAAGTGTTTTACTAAGCAACAATGTGGACTGCACTCAGAGCAGCTCCTGAAAAGTGTGTAAAGAATAACCACTTCTGAAATGCAACATCTGTGGAGGTTCGCGGTAAACTCCCTTTTTGATATGGAATGCGAAGCGCTCAAATTTCACTTTTAAATGTTGGCAAATGTTCTTGGTTATTAAAAAGTTTACAGTGAAACAGAGGAGAAGATGCCCATTTCTGTGGAGATGACAGAATGAAGAAATATATTTTCAACTACACACAGTATCTCAAAGGTCTTCCTTCATGCTATATAAGAGCTTGTGGGGTTTAAAACAACGTGTAGAAGAGCAGAATTTATGATAGAAATATTCTACAATTGCATATAATATAATATAATATAATTTTCATGTTGGCTGAGTTACAAAAACAACAGTGCAAATGTAAAAAGGGCCAAGACTAAAGTAGACCAAAAAAAGAGATATGCTTTAAGTATTTGAAAACAATTTGATATGTAAAACATTATTTTCATGTCATTCTACTCCTGTGCAATATTTTACAAGTTTGTAAAGCCTTAAAGGAAATCATATATCCTTATTTTATTATATAAGGGTTATTCTTGTATTGATAAATGTTGGGCCACCAAAGCAAACTGAATGTTTATCTCACGTTAGGTGCAGTAAAAGCTCTAAATAGGTTTCACATGAATGTTACGACTGCTCGTGCAAAACCCCTCACTCTAATGATCTGCTCTGCTCAATCCTGTCTCTAGAGACGCAGGTGCACGTCCGTCAACCCAGCTTACCCCGATATGCGTGCTCCAGAGACACTATAACGCAGAGTGCATAACTTGCTTGGCCCAATAGGGCTTCCCTCGATATTGCGGCACAGAGCACAAAACTAACACGACCCATTTGAATTCTACTGCAAATGTTCTTTGGAGTAAGTCAAATATTTTAAACAGCCCAAACATTCTGAACAGCACTGACAAGGGATAGAGAAAACTCTTCCATGCACCAACATTAATTATAAGCCTTTTTAAACTACACATCATCACCCTTTCTAAACTATATCACGGTAAACTATAACTGAAATGTTCTAGTTTCATATTAAATAATCTCTCATTGAGAATTTAATACACGTCATTCTAATTTAATTTATTTTACTCATTACCATGGCAATGAGCAGCCATCAATAGTCTTACCTGTGGTTATGGCATTACAAAAGACACAACAGAAAAACTATGGTAAAAATAAGGGCAATGTCTGGACCTTCAAGAATTAGATTTCCTACTCTGTAATATTTAATTTTCAAATGAGGTTTGATACTAGAAAACAAACTGGCCATGTTTGCCTTCAGATGTTTATAATGATGGCTTAAACCAAGTTTAGCTTAAGTTGGAGTTCCCACAATTCCTTGAGGTAAAAAAAAATCTAATGAAAAATGTTCAAGATGCTTTGATGATCAAAAATAACTTGTATATCAAATGTAAACTTGATGTGAAGCTACATAATTACATTAAATATGTATTTAACTTTGCACGTGTGGTTTGGCCGTGTATGTCCGCCAACACCAAAGACCCTTTTTTGACCCAGGAAAAACCCTGTACATAATTTCAAGTTAATTAAGAATAAATTACTTCTTAAATGTATATGAAGTACACATTCAACTTATGTATGACAATTTGTATAATAGTCATAATCGTGAAAGCCCTAAAGCAGTCAGTTAATCGTCATAATCATGAAAGCTGTAAAACAGACCATTAATCATCATAATCACAATAATGTGTTTGACAATTAATCGTCTGCTAAATTTTATAATCGTGACAGGCCTTTCCTTCAGCTTTAAAATAAACAACCCAACATCTAAAATGATGCTTTTCTAAGTGACTTGCTGCACAAATGGATGGCCGCAGATGCTCATCTTGCCCCACTAAGGCAAGCTCAGACTTGATTTGATCCAAGTGTATTACCATTCTAATTATATTACAAGGTCAGGATGGGTACTCTTATGTACAGGTATTAAAGAGGGAAGAGGAAAGGAAGGAAAATGACATTGGAGGAGAGGGCATCCACAGGGTGTTTTCATTCCGTCACAGGGCCCTGAATGAAAACTAGCGTGGCATCACTGCCAGCATATTAATAGATAATGCCCAACAGTTTTGTACAAAGACAAATTTCCAAAAAAACAACAACAACAACAACAACAACAACAAAAAAACAAGTGGGCAGTGTGAATGTTTGTACAAGTTGCCTTTTAGGGATGTGCAAAATTACAAATACTCAAAATAAGAAATAGGTCCAACTGGATCAAGTGAACACAAAACCAGCATAATTAAACAAGGCTTCCTTAAAGGCACGGTCACATTTACCTTTGCACGGTGTAATTCCACGGGCGAAACAGTCATCGCAATGGGAATCCGCACGATCGTGAATTTCACATGATGGACTTCCAGTGGTGAAGAATTTCCCCTTGCTGAATTCGCGTGGAGTTCAAGACTAGTTAACTCTGAAAGGTGATGTTACTGCGTTGACAATAGGAAGTTGCACTCTCCCAGATTATAAAGTGCAGCATTAAAAAGAGGCTGCATGGCATTTAGTTTTTTGCTGGTTTCACACGCACTCAACATCCGCCCACGCCTTCTAAAAAAGCAGACCCCAATTGGACACATTTAGTGATACATATGAAGTTTTCTTGCGATAAAAAAGCTAGACTAAGTGCAATGGAATGGAACAGAATGCAAAGGTTTTGATGTGATTTTAAGTTTTTTCCACACCTTTTTTCCCCCCACACTAATACATTTTCGTCTGAAAATGCATCGAGTTCTCCATGCCTCTAATCCACACTGGAACGGCGTTTTCTTTCCCCAAAAATGTTGCATTTCGAAAACGCTCTCTATTACTGCATATTTTGAAATACGATAACGTTAGAACACTGAAAACAAATTAGTGTGGACGTGGCCTTAATTTGGTCTTAAAAAGGCAATGTTCATGACGGGACGCTCAAAAAAAACAAACAAAAACAAGATGCAACACATGATGCCATGGCCAAATATGCCTGTCCAAATATGTATGACTGTAGTGGTGGTGCTTTAACATTTCTGAGAAGGTTTTACTGTGCAAACTGTCTAACAGCTAAACACAACATGCAAGTAAAAAAAATATCAAAAATAAAGTAAAAATTTAGATAGTCAACAACACTAATTGACTTGTCGGTTATCAGACAAAGTAGTCGATAAGATCACCATCATGACCCAATCCTATTGCCTTCTAAACTTTTCAGAAAGAAAAGCGTACGGATAAACAGAATTTAGCATGTCACGTGGATATAAGAAAAAGCAAATCTCCACTCAGATGGCATCTCAACAAAGACCCTCCTTCCTTCCCTCTTTCCAACCTCCATCCGTTTATCATTAATAACTTAGTTGCGCTCAGCCTGTCCCTGCAATACGTCAAATTTTTAAAACTACAAAAAAGCACGGTCAGGCAATGAATGCGGGAACATTAGCCATAATCAAGCTTGCATTTCCTCTAGGTCAGCTGTTTCGTGCTGGAGTGCTCCGTGCTTGTCTTGCATGAGTCTGATCACACTTTTATTCACCTGAAACAGCGAAGATTAAAAGAAGGTAGAACAAAGAGAAACACTGTTTGAGATAATCATGCGAATAATATGAGCAATTTTTTATCGCTTGACAGTTAGCCCATTTGGAGATAAGCTTGAGGAAAATAATCTTCTATTAAAATGAACATGCTTGATCTTTCATTCAGACTCTGCTCCAGTCCGACTTTCTTGTGGTCTATATAAAAAGGGCCAATTATGTGGCTTGTGTTTGTCTCAAGTCTGGTACACGATAGAACTTAGGCTATATGAGGTTCTTGCTTTCCATTTGACAGTTATTGCATCCAGTAGCGGGTTTGAAAGGGAAGTTGGAAAAGAGTTAGTCCAGTTAACAGAGTTCCTGCAGAAATGGGGTTGATCAGGGATAAACCCTTGTGGAGCTCAATGCAGAGGAACAGCATTGGGCAAAGACATCATGGGTCTTGCAAAGCTTTCTCTGCACCTTAATTATTATGATAAGCCAATAGTTTAGTAAAGCTATATTCAAAGCTAATAGGGTTAGAATATCAATCAGTATTGATAGGTAAGTGTGACGAGGAGGAGGGCGGGGCGGGGCGTGCCAATCGGGCTAATCAGCCGAGGAGAGGGATAAAGGCAGCCGGATGCGGCAGTTTGAGAGAGAGCCACACGCAGCTGCCGTGTGTGCGTTTGTGCTTTTACGTTTTAATTTTTCATTAAATATTACTTTGACTGTTCAGCTGGTTCCCGCCTCCTCCTTTCCCATTTTAACCCCCCTGTCATAGTAAGATACCGCGATATATTGAAATTTCCCTCTCTATTGGACACATAGACTCAAGACATTTTAGTATATCTGTACTTGTATTGAAAGCACACAAGGTCACCGAGTGTGCTGGGATAAATGGTTTTGTGTATTGCAGAGCAGCAGATGGGACCATGACTCAAAGTATTAATCCTTTATTACGTGTGAGGATGTCTGTAGAGACTCAACAGGACAGGAAGAGTCACTGACACTCAAATAAAAGAGCACCTGCTTTCATAGACAACAGAGAGCCAAGAGACATTTCCACCAATCCTTCATGGACACTGCTACTCTCTGAGAAGCCATTATTCTTTTCTTTTTCTTTTAGGGTAACTTCTGGATGTCATGGGGAATTTTGTTCTCAAATGAGTAATTTTTTAAAATGTTAAAATACTTTCTTCTTTCTGTTTTTTTTTTTTTTTTATGGAACCGATTCTAAATGAGAACCAGTTCTTGATCCCAAACCCTAGTCAAAACTAAATGTGGTTGTGTGCAGGGGGAAAACCAAAAAAAGTCTTTTTAGGCAAAAAGAGACACTTAAGTGCTAACATACTGTCTTTATACAAGAACATTGGGTTCTTCAAAGCAGGAGAATTCTCCAATTAATTCTTCATGGAGATCTCTGCAAGAAAACTGCACACATGTGGCAAAAATTAATCATGCAAATACACCAATGAGAAACAAGTGTCTTTCCACACCAAATGACAGCCTTTAAAAAGACAAAAAAAGCCCACCTAAAAATCTGTATGCTCCTCAATAATTATATGGTCAGCATGCAAAATTTCTATTGTAAAAACTTCAATCATAACACAATACAAATTCATTAGTTCTCATGAGCAGAATTTCAACATTTCAAATCATGATGTTTGAAGTGATAGTTAAACTCGAAAATAACAATTCCATCATTATTTATTCACCCACAGGTCATTCTAAACCCATATGCTGTTTTCGAAAGAGTCTTCACAGATTTGTATTCCATATAACGACAGTCCAAAATGTCAGTCAAACTTCAAAAAAACACTATAAAAACACCAAATAGCCCATATGACTCGTGTGCTATTTTCAAAGTCTTCTGAAGTGATAAACTATTTGTCATTATTTTTGAAGACATCCTCACTATGCAACATTTTTCACAAGTGCCTAAAACGTTTGCACAGTACTGTACACACACACACACACACACACACACACACATGTATATATATATATATATATATATATATATATACATACATATACACACACATTTACATGCAAAACACATTTCTTTTATTTTTTATGGGATTCATATTCAACTGTATGTTATAACAGAATGGCACAATCATAAAACAAAACATGGCAACAAAGAAAAAAATGAAATGACCCCTGTTCAAAAGTCTGCATACCCTTAGTTCTTAATACTGTGTATTGCCCCCTTTAGCATCAATGACAGCGTGCAGTCTTTTGTAATAGTTGTCTATGAGGCCCCAAATTCTTGCAGGTGGTATAGCTGCCCATTCGTCTTGGCAAAATGCCTCCAGGTCATGAAAAGTCTTTGGTCGTCTTGTATGAACCGCACGTTTGAGATCTCCCCAGAGGCTCGATGATATTAAGGTCAAGGAGACTGTGATGGCCACTCCAGAACCTTCACCTTTTTCTGCTGTAACCACTGGAGGGTCAACTTGGCCTTGTGCTTAGGGTCATTGTCGTGCTGGAAAGTTCAAGAGCGTCCCATGCGCAGCTTTCGTGCAGAAGAATGCAAATTGTCTGCCAGTATTTTCTGATAACATGCTGCATTCATCTTGCCATCAATTTTCACAAGATTCCCCGTGCCTTTAGAGCTCACACACCCCAAAACATCAGTGAGCCACCACCATGCTTCACAGTGGGGATGGTATTCTTTTCACTATAGGCCTTGTTGACTCCTCTCCAAACATTATTGTTGTGACATAAAGCTCTATTTTGGTCTCGTCACTCCAAATTACAGTGTGCCAGAAGCTGTGAGGCGTGTCATGGTGTTGTCGGGCATATTGTAACTGGGCTTTTTTGTGGCACTGGCGCAGTAAAGGCTTCTTTCTGGCAACTCGACCATGCAGCTCATTTTTGTTGAAGTATCGTTGTATTGTGCTCCTTGAAACAACCACACCATCTTTTTCCAGAGCAGCCTGTATTTCTCCTGAGGTTACCTGTGGGTTTTTCTTTGTATCCCAAACAATTCCTCTGGCAGCTGTGGCTGAAATCTTTCTTGGTCTACCTGATCTTGGCTTGGTATCAAGAGATCCCTGAATTTTCCACTTCTTAATAAGTGATTGATCAGTACTGACTGGCATTTTCAAGGCTTTGGATATCTTTAAATATCCTTTTCCATCTTTATAAAGTTCCATTACCTTGTTACGCAGGTCTTTTGACAGTTCTTTTTTGCTCCCCATGGCTCAGTATCTAGCCTGCTCAGTGCATCCACGTGAGAGCTAACAAACTCATTGACTATTTATACACAGACACTAATTGCAATTTAAAAAGCCACAGGTGTGGGAAATTAACCTTTAATTGCCATTTAAACCTGTGTGTGTCACCTTGTGTGTCTGTAACAAGGCCAAACATTCAAGGGTATGTAAACTTTTGATCAGGGCCATTTGGGTGATTTCTGTTATCATTATGATTTAAAAAGGAGCCAAACAACTATGTGATAATAAATGGCTTCATATGATCACTATCATTAAATAAAAGACAGCTTTTTTGCATGATCAGTCATATTTTCAAAATCAATGCCAACATTTCACAATTTCTACCAGGATATGCAAATTTTGAGCACAACTGTGTGTGTGTGTGTATATATATATATATATATATATATATATATACACACACACATACACATACATGCATACACACACACACACACACACATATCAAGAAAAATGGAATCAGTTTCATAAACTGAATAGACTATGTGGCATATATATATAGATTTGAAAATCTGCCACTGTGCTATATTGTGTTGACAGAGGTCCCTGGGAAACAGATTGCCTTGGCTTTCCAACGGAGCACAGCATTCTGTCAGATAACTGGGCACTTGGCTGAACTATCCTTGCTCGTCCTTGCTTTCTGCCCCTTTTCAGGAAATTAAGTGGTGTATTGAGAGCAGAACATGATGGTTCTCAATAGGATGCCCATATTTTTGAGAGGACACTCTCCTCAGATAAGAAGGGCTCATGCCTGGCCTTCTGCTCTCTGACATGTGGCGAGTACAACTACCGGTACATGTGCTTCCATTTCCATCTTCTGTTCATACCTTCCAATAAGCCTTACAGGATAATACAATCTCTTTTGCAGACAGAGATTATTATTATTTTTTTAATCTTTCTTTTAATACTGGAATAAAGTGATTTCCATGATGTCCTGTTTAGCTCTTGAACATCTGCATTTTTCTGACAATGTGTTAAAATAAGGTCTGTCAAATTGTTAAATTTATCAAATTAGTTACAATATATGCCGTTTAACTGAATTGATTGCATATATATTTGCTGAGAATGCCCCTTACAATTCAAGATATATTGATTAAATAATTATAAATAGTTATATTTGATTAATTATATATAACTATACAGAGAGTTACACCAACTGCCCCCGGCTGAAAACAAGTGGTACTTATATGTACATATAAATATTCCTTCTTATGGTCCTGGGACATTAATTGTGGCATTATAAAATTAATGGCACTGAATTAACAAGTTAAATCGACAGCTCTATTTAAAATATGCTGAATCTACAGTGTCATGGCAAAATAATATGATGCTCTTGCTGGTTGCACGCAACAAACATGCGTGACGGGTATAGTCCGATTTACAAACGAAAGACGAAGGCCAGTTCTTTTTAATGAATTTGTCCAAATTACTCACAAATCACTCATTTACTAAAATGCATGTCAATGCTTTCAGCCATTTATAACTCTTATATAAAACCAGGAACAGTGTTTTGTTGTTCTTATGGTTTGTGAAACTTAAATCAGTGTATTTATAACATAAACTGACAACTTATAGTTAAAGATACACATTGGAAACAGAACTTGCTGGAAGCAGCTCACATTTTCAATGGTTGAATTTGCTACATATCTGCTTGCAAAATGGGACATCTCATAAAATGGCATAAGAGCGAGCATCAGTGCACGCCCAGGGACTCATACGCTTCCAACTTTGTGTTCAGAGAAACTGCCACAAGAGGACAATTACACAATGTATCAAATAGAATCGCACACTGGATGACTTTCTACAGTAAAATGTGTCAGACTTTCAAAAATGGTTGCATTGATCCAAAAAGGGGTGTCGGGGGAAAATAATGTCTTTCCAACCTGGCAGTATCTAATCCAGAGAGGGTAATGTGCTCTGTGCACTAACATTCATACCTCAGACCAAAAAGTCACTGCAAAGAATCAGATTTTTTACCTCCCATTACTGTATCGATATTTTAATGCCAAGAATCAATATTCTTCGTTAAACATATCATATAAATGTGGTGGATTGACCACCATTCAGATCAAGTGTGTGAAAAGATAAACATACTGCGACTAGACTACAGTTTCCGGGTGAAATGTCCACAGAGTGGTGCAAAAACTGAGTTTTTAGTTTGTCGTTTATTCAGTTTTAGCTGTAAATTGTGCACATTTTATTAAACATACACCCTAACCCAAATCCCAACCCTAAAGCTAACAGCCAGTCAAGATTCCCACCACTATTGCAAAGGCAAAAGGGAAGACTGATAGAGTGTGAGATAGAAATTATGATGTTCAGTAGGGATGGGAATAGTTAGGAATTTAACATTCCGAGTCATCTTAACGATTCTTTCAGTACTTCTGAGAAAGAATTATTTGGTCCTAAGCAGCCTGTTCCCAAAATATGACATCATTTAGATTTCCACAGAGCAGATATAACATTTTCTTGTTTTTTAATTTTTTTTAATGTTTATGTTATTTACTATATTAAACTGTGTGAAATATCAGTATTGTATTGGCATATCGGCCACCCTGCATTAAAAAACCCATATCGGTCGACCACTAATATGAAAAATCAGTTAGTAACGGCACTGCCTGATTGAAGTCTCACATTCCACAGAATGTGTTATGAAGCCTAATGTTGTACTTAAGGCTAGTAAGACTTCAACAGTTCTCATTTAATTTCAAACTGGACATTCATAACTTGCGTATCAATATAAGATTCATTCAGTAACCGCTCTGACTAATGTATACGTGTTTTGATTCACTAAAAAGAACCGGCTTAGAAAGAAAGTCATTCTTTCGGGAATTGGACAACACTGGGTGCGCTGCAGGGTTCAAGCTGCAGATTTAAAAGAACCGGCTCATTAGAGCCGCACTGCATGTATGACGCTGTAGATTCAGTAGCGGGCAGCACTGCTGCTGAAATGCACTGCTGAAAACACTGTCTGAGTAAGTAGTGTCCCGCATTGGCGTAAAATTGCACGCGAGAACCGTTAACCAAACAGAAATTAATGAAAATGACACGGTTCCGGTATTTTATTTTTATTTTTTTTAAATGGAACTGGTTCGGTTCTGAAGAACCGGTTCTCTGTTCCCAACCCTAATGTTC
The DNA here is from genome assembly GCF_019703515.2 of Myxocyprinus asiaticus. Classification (NCBI taxonomy): domain Eukaryota; kingdom Metazoa; phylum Chordata; class Actinopteri; order Cypriniformes; family Catostomidae; genus Myxocyprinus; species Myxocyprinus asiaticus. The sequence continues at coordinate 44,252,267 of NC_059353.1, read as the reverse complement.
AGCTATACTGACAGTGTTGCCCATTCTCAGTTTCTGCAAGGTCGCATGAGCGACATTAAATCAAGTCTCTACACTTCCAGATCTCAGCCCTCAGGTACTTTCTCCTGGGACACTCTAAGAGATAAGATAAAGCAGAATAATGTGAAATCAGCTTAAAGGAATACTATTAGAGAATGAGAATGATAGACAATGTGTGTTGTAAGAGAGACACCTTACTGGGTCATGCTCAGATTGGCCCTGATCCACTCTGGCTTGAGCAAAAACATCTATATGAAATTCTGTCACACCAGTTTGGTGAGCAGGACACGTGCTGATTTAACAGCTGGAGCAAGTCTTAATCTTCTTAACTAGTGATAGGAATCATAAGGAATTAGGGCTCCAATTATTTTGAAAAAATAAAGGGATTTAAAATGCGATATGATAAAAAAATTAAAAAAATGAAGTGAGCAAATCAACATCAAGGGTGAGTAAATGATAGATGAATTTTCATTTTTGGGTGAGCAAACTTTCCATTTTAATGTACTGAAAGTCACTTTGGATAAAAGCATCTGCCAAATGCTTGAATGTAAGTGTAAACTTCAAACAAACAGTGGCGACAAGCAGTATGGATTGATGGACAGCAGTCTAACTGAACAGCAGACGGAGGTAAGATAATTCTACCAACATGCAAGGTGACACTGTCACTGTAATTTGCCTGTCTGCCTTATCGCACTGTGATCTGTCTGCACGCAGTGTTCCACAGACACATTGTTTAAACTCTGATCAATATATGATGTACGGGGTGGTGCAGTCATGATGGTGGAAACTATTGCCTGTCGTCCAGATGGAAAACATGCGTGCCATATGGCCCACAGCTACAGTATGATGGAATCAAGCCATCAGAGGCCTACATGATGAATGTAACCAAAACGCACCTCACAACAACTCTATCAGGATCAGAGCTACTGCGGAAATTAACATGTGCTTGACTTATTTAGAGATATCAATACAGATTTATTTGTATGAAAATGTTCCTTCCATTCCATGAATAAAAGTTGAGAGGCAAATGAGACTTACATTCAGCATAACTTCTCCTTTTGTGTTCAACGGAAGAAATAAAGTCATGTGGGTTTGGAACAACGTGTGTGATTCAATGATGACAGAATTTAGATTTTTGGGTGAACGATCACTTTAACTCTCCCAGTTACACTGCTTATTTTGCTAAAGTGCTGTGTAGAACCACAAGGAGGACAGAGACACAAACGGAGCGAGACAATCCCCTTTCTCCACCCTACTCACAACTGTCACATCTCCAGCGTGTAGATTGAACTCTGACTGCGCAGACAGACTCTCATGCTCTCCCCCACTCTGTAACCACAGTTCTAATTACATCAGCAGCATTAATCAAATAAAACCTTTATTTATGCTTCTGCCAGCATCTAATCTCATTGTTGAATGGCCTGATGAAATCACTGCGCCTGCACCCTGTAATGCACCGGTATTCAGCTTAAATAGAGGCATTACTGATTACACACAAGAAAGTATTAACGAGTATTAGCGAGTATTAACAATATGATGCAATTTTGCACGCCGATGGTTTGAATGTATCTGCTGTTAATTTGCACAGGTGATTTGAAGGAGAAGTTAATGTAAGCTATTCTGAGCATTCTAACTTCATAAAAACACACTTCAAGGTTATTATTGTTAATGGAACTATTATGAAGACAAAAACTAGCAGTGAAAAAACACTTGTGATAAAGTACAAAAAAAAAAAAAAACAATTAGCAAAAGAACAAAAACTACAAATGTGCTCTAAAATGCACACGAAAACTAAACAGTTGCGAGAAAATGACTTTAGTTTCCGTACTTTTAATCAATATTAGTTAGACTGATTCAAAGAATCAATTAATCGGCCATCAGACAACCAATCACATTTCGCTTGTGTCATTTTCTCATAGAGTTTATCAAGTGATTTCATAGGCTGATAGCAAGAATACTACAAAAAAAAAAAAAACTATTTATTTTTTTATTAAAACTTTAAAATTTAAAAAAACTAAATTGCAAAATTATCAGTTTCTCTGAATTTACTATTTATAGGTATGTGTTTGAGTAAAATGAACATTTTTGTTTTTTATTCTATAAACTACTGACAACATTTCACCCAAATTCTAAATTAAAAATATTGTAATTTAGTGTATTTATTTGCATTTATTTGCAGAAAATGACAACTGGTCAAAATAACAAAAAGATGCAGTTTTCAGACCTCGAATAATGTGAAGAAAACTTCATTCAAAGACGAATCTGCCCGATTCCAGCCTTGCTGAAACACCCCCAGATCATCACCAATCCTCCACCAAATTTTTTAATTTCACAGTGGGTGCGAGACACTGTGGCTTGTAGGCCTCTCTAACCATTAGACGACCAGGTGGAGGATCGTGATGACCTGATTTGTCTTTGAATTATATACAGGTGCATCTCAATAAATTAGAATGTCGTGGAAAAGTTCATTTATTTCAGTAATTCAACTCAAATTGTGAAACTCGTGTATTAAATAAATTCAATGCACACAGACTGAAGTAGTTTAAGTCTTTGGTTCTTTTAATTGTGATGATTTTGACTCACATTTAACAAAAACCCACCAATTCACTATCCCAAAAAATTAGAATACATCATAAGACCAATAAAAAAAACATTTTTAGTGAATTGTTGGCCTTCTGGAAAGTATGTTCATTTACTGTATATGTACTCAATACTTGGTAGGGGCTCCTTTTGCTTTAATTACTGCCTCAATTCGGCGTGGCATGGAGGTGATCAGTTTGTGGCACTGCTGAGGTGGTATGGAAGCCCAGGTTTCTTTGACAGTGGCCTTCAGCTCATCTGAATCTTTTGGTCTCTTTTTTCTCATTTTCCTCTTGACAATACCCCATAGACTCTCTATGGGGTTCAGGTCTGGTGAGTTTACTGGCCAGTCAAGCACACCAACACCATGGTCATTTAACCAACTTTTGGTGCTTTTGGCAGTGTGGGCAGGTGCCAAATCCTGCTGGAAAATGAAATCAGCATCTTTAAAAAGCTGGTCAGCAGAAGGAAGCATGAAGTGCTCCAAAATTTCTTGGTAAACGGGTGCAGTGACTTTGGTTTTCAAAAAACACAATGGACCAACACCAGCAGATGACATTGCACCCCAAATCATCACAGACTGTGGAAACTTAACACTGGACTTCAAGCAACTTGGGCTATGAGCTTCTCCACCCTTCCTCCAGACTCTAGGACCTTGGTTTCCAAATGAAATACAAAACTTGCTCTCATCTGAAAAGAGGACTTTGGACCACTGGGCAACAGTCCAGTTCTTCTTCTCCTTAGCCCAGGTAAGACGCCTCTGACGTTGTCTGTGGTTCAGGAGTGGCTTAACAAGAGGAATACGACAACTGTAGCCAAATTCCTTGACACGTCTGTGTGTGGTGGCTCTTGATGCCTTAACCCCAGCCTCAGTCCATTCCTTGTGAAGTTCACCCAAATTCTTGAATCGATTTTGCTTGACAATCCTCATAAGGCTGCAGTTCTCTCGGTTGGTTGTGCATCTTTTTCTTCCACACTTTTTCCTTCCACTCAACTTTCTGTTAACATGCTTGGATACAACACTCTGTGAACAGCCAGCTTCTTTGGCAATGAATGTTTGTGGCTTACCCTCCTTGTGAAGGGTGTCAATGATTGTCTTCTGGACAACTGTCAGATCAGCAGTCTTCCCCATGATTGTGTAGCCTAGTGAAACAAACTGAGAGACCATTTTGAAGGCTCAGGAAACCTTTGCAGGTGTTTTGAGTTGATTAGCTGATTGGCATGTCACCATATTCTAATTTTTTGAGATAGTGAATTGGTGGGTTTTTGTTAAATGTGAGCCAAAATCATCACAATTAAAAGAACCAAAGACTTAAACTACTTCAGTCTGTGTGCATTGAATTTATTTAATACACGAGTTTCACAATTTGAGTTGAATTACTGAAATAAATGAACTTTTCCACGACATTCTAATTTATTGAGATGCACCTGTATAGTACTAAGCAAAAGTTTTAGGCACTTGTGAAAAATGTTGCATAGTGAGGATGTCTTCAAAAATAATGAAATAAATAGTTTTCATTTATCACTTAATGTCATACAAAGTCCAGTAAACATAAAAAAGCTAAATCAATATTTGGTGTGACCACCTTTGCCTTCAAAACAGCACCAATTCTCCTAGGTACACCTGAACACAGTTTTTCTTGGTTGTTGGCAGATAGGATGTTCCAAGCTTCTTGGAGAATTCACCACAGTCCTTCTATCTATTTAGGCTGTCTCAATTTCTTCTGTCTCTTTATGTAATCTCAGACTGACACGATGTTCAGTGGGGGGCTTTGTGGGGACCATGCCATCTGTTGCAGGGATCCCTGTTCTTCTATTCTAATCTTTTCTATTTGCAAAAACATTTTATATTTCCTTTTGACACACTAAAGCTGAAGATATAAATAACCATCTTAAGACAAATGCTTTTGTGAAATATCTTATGTCCCTAAGACTTTTGCACAGTACTGTATATATATATATATATAAACTAGTGACATTTTCAAAACTATAATAACCCAGATTCTTTTCCTTGCTTGCATACTGACAGTCTGATGTGAACCAACCAATTAGAGACGGCCATCAGACAACCAATCACATTTCGCTTGTGGCATTTTCTCAGAGTTTAGCAAGTGATGTCATAGGCAGCTGGAGCAATTTGTTGTGCCATTTTAGAAAGAATACAAACTAAAACTACAACTACAAATAAAAATGTACCAGAAATAAAACAAAAAAACTTGCTAAATTAAAAAAAAAAATATTCTATCTACTTATACATATATTATAAAATAAAAAATTAAAACTAGTGACATTTTCAAAACTATAATAACCCTGACTCTCTTCTTTGCGTGCATGCTGACAGTCTGATGTGAGGGGTAAAAAAAGATTAAAAAAAAACAAAACAAAAAGAGCTTCCAGATGATAAACAACACCACAACACCCTGCAGACAAACACGGCAACCAAACAAAATCATAAATACTGTGATGCCATGCTGTATATTTTTTTCTTGTAGGTTCTGCCATGAGTAATTTATTTAATATTACAATTATTTATTTATTGTCCTCAATGCTTCTCTCTCGGATGCCACATACTGTCTCAATCTCATCACTCATGCCAATTTACGTCACCTCAAAAGAGACTGCCAATGCATACAGGTGGTTATAGGGAAAGGGTTGCCTCAGGCAGTCACTGTTTTGTTCAGGTCAAAAAATGTCCTTTGGAACAAAAAAGTGTCTCAAAGGAGCTGGAAATAAAAAGTCCATTTTGATCTCCTCTGAGAAAGTATGAGGGTAGAGTGGCAAATAGCAGGGGAACTCCAGTGATAAATTAAATTGAAAGTTTTTGACAAATACAAATTCCAGGAACTTTGAAAGTTCTGAAGCATGAGATTAGTTTTAACAATGACCAAGTTTTTGCCACACCTGTTAAAGGTACATTTTATATATATATATATATATATATATATATATATATATATATATATATATATATATATATTATATATATATATATATATGTGTCACCAATATGCAAGGAAAAATTGGTAATTCAATTTGGACAAAAATGTAGTAATATATATATTACCATAAATCAAACTGCATTTTATGATTTGTATTTTAAGACTACATTTTTGTCCAAATTGAATTACCAATTTTTCCTTGCATATTGGTGACAAAACAAGTTACTTCATCACTTGCAGAATCATATTGTTACTTATATCATATTGTTCACAAATGTTACTTATATTAGTGAGAGTCTGATTATCATACTTATGGTTCAACAGGGCTAAAGGCCCCCTGGGGTTAAAGTCACTTTTGATTTTATTTTCTCCCAAGACACTAAATAGTAACAAAAACTACCACAGTACTATCCCAAACACCTGTTTGCCACTATACACTGCAAAAATATTCCTGATATATGAGATTATTTCGTGCAATGTCTAACGTTTGATTTTGAGGTAATTTGATCTAATACTTAATATTTTTATAATGTTGCAAATTTATGTAGCTAATGAGTCCCTGAAATTATCACATTTATTTGAAAACAAAATACATTTGTCATTAAGTGTTGTTTAAGGTAATTAAATCAAGCTTTTTTTTTTTTCCAAGTCATTTTTTTAAATAACTGTCCAATAAGTGAATGGATAGTATTTGGAGTGAAAAGCCCCCCTTTTGCAGGGGATAAATGCCCTTATAAAACACAATTTTCTTAAGTGGGGCAATAGATTTGTCATGAAAAATGTTCAAAGTTGGCTCACACCGACTGATCCAATCATAATGGCGATCAATTTATTTATAGAATATTTGAGGTATTAAAAAATGCCAAATGTGAAATTAACAGGAAATGGTTAACCCTTTTCTGAAGGGGTTATTTTGCGAATGTAACAAACTTAATTTGTTACTGAAAAAAAAGCATCTTGCTGTCTCAAAAGTATTTGACTAAATGTAAATGTTCCTATATTTACACTATATCGCTATAACCCCCAAGAGGCCTTTTACCCCAAACGTGTGGGGTAAAAGGCTTCCTTGCCACCTTTATTAAAAAAAAATATATATATTTTATTTTTTTCTTCTTCACACAAATAATGTTGCTCCATCAATATTCAATAAAAAGACATGTATTTTTTCAATCTTGAAACCCCCCCACCCCCACCCCCCACCCCCCAAGTCCCGTTGTACCCTATTTCTATTTATACCATGTTTTATTATGTTAGACTTTACATTGTGTAAAGTTACTGGCACACAGGCAATTTTTATTTACATGCCAAGGCCAATTTTCACTCACATTTGCTGCTTGGGGAGCTTTATTCATGAAACAAAGGCAGACTAAATTTTTGTAAAATTGCATGTTAAACCATTAGTATTAAGGTTGCACCGATATGAAAACAAAAAATAATTTCCAATATATCTACTTTTCAATATATCTAATTTTATATATCTCAGAAGTCAAAGTCTACTATTTTCAAAGTGTTTTGGATGGTTTCCCTCATCATATAGGTAAGTGCCGATTTAACCGCTGTCACGTCTGTGTATGGCGTTTTTTCCATATCAACATTAGAAGGAGAAAGAATAAAAATGAAATGTAACAGTTTATAGTGTTATAATTATAATTATATAATTGGCCGCACCACTTCCCTAGATCAAATATGGTTGAAATTGAATGTATTTAGATTTATAAGAAGGGTCTCAGGTCTTGATTTGCACATTTGAACCAAACCCCAGCAGCCTTTAGAGTGGAAGACTTCTTAGAAGAAATGACTCAAGTGGACCCACGGCTGTGATGTTTAATGCCACGTAAAGCAGCCCACCAGCCAGGACAGCACTAATTCACAAGCTGAAGGCATCTTGGGTCAGGGGGCAGTCTAAACAGCTCTCGGTCATAACAGCCCTTTGCGAACTCCATACCATCAAACACATATGTGCCCCATAACGCAATAAAGCATTAGCAGCATGGTGGTTTCATGCAGTTCACGCACAGATGTGGAACCAGCAGATGATCACTAGTGAAACCTGCAATTTGCACCTGAGGTTCTTTATTTAAAAGCAAATGGCAAAAACAAGGTTAAAATGACAATAACTACTGTTTTTTTTTTTTCACATCTTATTCAATAAAAAAAAAAAAAATAATAATAATAATAATAATTATTATTTTAAAAAAAAGGCAGATAACTAAAAGACTAGATTTTTTCCATCAAGGTTCCAAAACATTTTGACGAATGAATTTCCATGACTTTTCTAAGATCTTTCCAGCAGTTTGTGATTACTGGAATAGGACTTTTAAAACTCATTCAAATGCAGACCAATTCACTGATATATTAAATCATAAATTGGAAATCAATTTGGCTATGGCTTGCGGCCAAGTTTTACTCAACAAAAGTGCAATATTTAGAGATAGCTAGAGCATGTATTACGGTACTTCCCATGACCTTTCCAGGCCTTGAAAACCCAATTTTGAAATTAACTGATTTCTTCAGGTTTTCCATGAATGTAAATCAGGATTTTTGAGCATTTTATCATTCACCGTGTGAAAATCTTAAGTTCAATTGCTTGAAAATGTACATTTGTCCTCAAACAAGCTGCACGATTTGGGATATCACACATGTCCATAGCACAAACACTGTGGGAGTTACACATTAGGAGCAATATTGATGCTTGCCTTAGGAAGCATGATTAATTAAAATTAAGAACAAGGCTTGTGGAATGAAAAATTTGGGTGGAAATCATTTTTGAATGTGGCAGTACAACTTAATTTCTACAAGACAACGCGTGGCTCATGATTTAAATCAGCCAGTCTGCATTCAGCACACCGATTAAACTCATTCAACACAACCTGATCAGATACCGGCACCTCCGTTCACTGTGCCTCAGAAAATGATAGCGTTCATGTCGTCCAACACATCTGCACTGAATAATTCCAGATAAGGGAATGCTCTGCAGAACCACAGTTCCCTGGTAAAGATCTGCAATATCATTGACAGCATGCGACTTCTTAGCCAAATGAAAAAAATAATGTTATTACATCAACAGATTTAAAAATCCTTTCTCCAAGCCTACGGAGCTTTGAAACGAGATACAGTACTAGAGCTTTATTAAAGCTCTTTAAAAAGGCCTGGATCAAACTTTAAAAGAAAAGTTCACCCCAAAATTATGGATCATAATTGAATCACCCCCATGCCGTTTTAAAGCCGTATTTGGTAAAGGTCACAAACCAAAGGCCCTCGGCCAGTTAACAAGCCAAAATAGGTCATGTATTGTGTTTTTCTTTATAACGCCCAGTCCACATGACAACAATCACACACATCTACATGAATGGCTATAATGGCAAGTCTCCAATCCTCAAGGGCTTCAGCTCTGCCATGTGTTAAGAGAAAGACAGGATGGCAGCTGCCCATAGATATCAACTGCACTTATTTATATTGACAGCATTTTCAATAATGATTAATGAGCATTCTGAGATACTATTCTTCTCACCACAATTGTACAAAGCGGTTTTCTGAGTTACTGTAGACTTTGTCAGATTGAACCAGTCTGGCCATCCTCTGCTGACCTCTTTCATCAACGAGGCATTTCCGTCCAAAGAACTGCCGCTCACTGGATGTTTTTTTTGTTTTTGGCACCATTCAGAGTAAATTCTACAGACTGTTGTGCGTAAAAATCCCAGGAGATCAGCAGTTACAGAAATACTCAAACCAGCCCATCTGGCACCAACAATCATGCCACGGTGCAAATCACTGAGATCACATTTTTTCCCCAATCTGATGGTTGATGTGAATATTAACTGAAGGTCCTGACCGTATCTGCATGATTTTATGCACTGGACTGCTGCCACACGATTGGCTGTTTAGATAGTCGCATGAATATGTAGATGTACAGGTGTACCTAATAAAGTGGTCGTGAGTGTGTATATATACAGTTTGTAAGTGAATTTTTTTAAAGTACAAATACTCCATGTAGTCTCTTAATAAGAATGAGGACATAAATATGGCCATGTTACGCATTAAAATGTCAATTTTCCAAAATTGTTTAAATGTCAACTACCATAAAAATTGGCATTATATTGCCCATTGTCTAATTTATAAAGTCTTGGAGATCAGGGGCAGTGGTGGCTCAGCAGTTAAGGCTCTGGGTTACTGATCAGAAGGTTGGGGGTTCAAGCCCCAGCACTGCCAAGATGCCACTGTTGGGCCCTTGAGCAAGGCCCTTGACCCTATCTGCTCTAGGGGCAATGTATCATAGCTGACCCTGCACTCTGACCCCAGCTTAGCTGGGATATGTGAAAAAAAGAATTTCACTGTATATGTGCAAAATGTATAATGTGTGATAAATAAAATTATAATTATTAATTAGATCATATAGGATCAGACATAAAGCCACAGTATCACACAGCAAGGAACCATTATCCCATACACATGATCGATGAACACTGTTATTTGATATTGCCAGTTCTGACACATAAGAAGTACTGGACTATTATGGAATTTAATGCCTCACTACCCGCATATGAAATAAAATAGAGATTCTAATATCGCTGTGAAAAGATGTATTGCTGTACTTCATACGAGAGGACGCCAGGCGCAATAAGATTTGTCTCTTTTCGATTCAGCCCACTGCAGCAAGTTCCAGATCTGCATTCCGCTGCACTGAAGTCCTGCATGTCTTATCAGTAGGGTCAACGATCAATAGGGTAAATAAGGAGGGTGGTAATCAGGACAGCAGAAGCTATGTTAAAGTCAGCGACTGGAAGGCACTGAGAGGGGTCTGTGGGTGACTGCAGCAATGAAGCGTTGTGAATGATGATGTAATCCATTAAGAAACAATACAACACAAAACAACTGACTACATTATCAAAAATGGTATTTTATACTTAAAAAGCACTGCAAAATATTCATAGATGTACAGTTGGATGGATGCTTGAAATTACATTGACAATTTAAATTTAGCTTCAACATAAGCATATACTATCGCTCAATCTCTAAGCTCATGGAAAGTCTGTCTTGTAATGTTTAGATAAAATTGCTAAAAAAAACAACAATTCTCTATGGAGAAAATGGAGGATTTGTACTTCCCCAACCCGACTGTTGACCTCTATAGCAGTCTGTCTCTGGTTCCAAAATTGTGGTTCTGATTCAAATAATAAATTGTAGGGATACCATTATCCAAATATGGGCATTACCACATGGTTATTTAATCTGTAAATAATTTCAATTGAATTTCCAGCATAAATAATTATATTGCAATGTATACAGTTACCATAATATAAAATTACTTGCACCATGAAATACGACTTTGGTCATACCGCCTACCCTACATGGGACCAGGAGAATGAGACAGAGCAAAAGAGAGAGATGTTTTCATGAAGCTTATGTAGTGGAAAAGAGTGAATGTCCTTGATTGAATAAGGATCTCTGGTATCTACAGTCTTTCTCCTGCATCACCTGCAGAGGAAGAGTGTGCAGGTGTTCATCTCCTGCGGCCCCCATAAGTCCTCACTGCAGTCTTAACGCTGTCGCTTTGTAAGACAGTTAATTCCTCAAAGCAAAATGAAACAGAATAAACCTTGAAGTGCCCAGAATCCCAGAATGCTCCAGACCCCAGGCACCAATGTCTTTAGATGGCTTACATATAAAACAAGTGAAGCTTTTCACCAGGGACGCACAAAGCCCAGAGGTTTTGTTAAGCCGCTGCAACAAGCGTAGAAACTACAGAAACAGTGCTCAAACAATGCCAGCTTTGAAAAGCCTTTCCCATCAGCCTGAATGAACATGGATTCTCTCAAATCGGACTGGCAGAGATATGCAGATCAGTTCGGGTTTTAACTTTGACAGGAGGAACCAATAGAATCCTGCTCTATTACTTGCCTTAAAATAGCACAGAAATAATGTAAGAAACTGAGAGAACACATTAAAAGCTGAACTGCTTTGTAACAGTGATGCTAATGAATGTAAGTGTATGCTGTCTAAATGTCAATAACAGAACACATCATTAGAGCTGAAAAATGAGAGGTAAATTAATCGAAGGACACGTAATTTCATCTTTGAGTCTCTGATGGCGAGTCCTGGAAAACTGGCACAAAGGCTATATTCATATCACCCCATTGTTTAATAAATTAATGCAACTCTTTAATTCTTAAAAGGATGCTTCGTATTACCATGAGAAATGGATGTCATTTTCCATTGGACATCAACAGTTTACATCAGAGAGCCTACTAGGGCTGGGTGACATATAAAATTATATATAAAATATAATTCAGTAAACAATAATTTTAAGCCTTTGAATCAATTTCTACTACATATTAGGGACAGGCATTTTTGAGTAATTTTGTAGTCGAGTACTCTAACCCACAAAAAAAAAAAAAAAAAAAAAACACGAGTAATCGACTACTCATAAATTAAAACGCAAGTTAAAATGAACATGTACCTGAAATGTATTTTGTTTTATTCACAAACGTTACCATGAATGGTTTCAAAATTAGGTAATTACAACAAACTTTGCTTTTCATTTGGGGAAAAAATTACATGAACAATATAAATTAATAAAAATGAATAAATAAACCTTAGAAAAATAGAAACCAATTCTGACGGCATTAGGGTAATGGACATATATATACACAACAGTTAGTTCCGGTCCTCGAATCTGATTGGACGAGAGACGTTCCATGAGCACTGATGGTCTGACACCATCAGCACTCGGATGCTTCACTGTGTGTGTATCACTCCGCTTGTGTTCGTGCCGTTCTAAACTAAAGTGTAAGAGCAGTGCAGATGTGTTAAGAGCTACTGTTTGCCTTTTTTTTTTTTTTTTTTTGACATTACATATGTTAGCTAGCAAGTGGTGGCAAAAGATCATTTTTGAGTGTAATATGAGCCAGTTGGTGACGTGAAGTGAATCCGCCTCAGCCACTGTTTACATACAACAGCGCTCCATGATCGCTACTACACTACTAAAGCTAGGAAATAGCTTTAAACGGCTTTAAACGAACAACTTCAGCATTACGGCTCATCACAGCTGAGAGACACAACAGACTGATTGATTACAGAACTCAAGGCGCTGGATAAATACTGTTTAAAATGGCGGAGGACATTGCGGTTTTTATAGTGAATGACTCTAGTGCACCGGCTACCGCGAAATAGAGAGGAATACCCCCGCTTGGACGGCTATTTTACCACTGAGAAAGCTGATCTTCAGAAAGCTGACAGCATCTCTGCTTGGGAGTGGCAACAGGTGATCGCACACGCTCCGTCTCTCTCTCTCTCTCTCTCTCTCGCACACACACACACACACACAGACACACACACACACAGACACACACACATCCATCCTTGTTTATCCAATAACTTGTTAGAAACAGCATAAGCCCTGATACTATTTCTGAAGTGACATTTTTGAATTACTAATGAAGGCTTGGTCGCATCATTTGTTTTGAAGCAGCAACAGCAGATTCTGATCCACCGCGTAAGAAAGTAGTTCCACGCACAAATGCGTTTTTATGACCGTACTCAGTTTTTCCTCATTTTTTTATATTTACTTGTTCACTGAACTGTTGTATATAAGCAATATCACACTCGCAATCGTGCTATAAGGCCCTAAATCAGCACTGCTGTGATTACCTACGGCACTCAGCCGCAGTGCTGATGTAGGGCCATATCGCACTCTTGCTTGTGTGATATTGCTTAAATAACCTGAGTCTACATAAAAGCCATTACATTTTTGCAAGTTGCTCCAACAAGAACCGAATATCAAAAGAGTAGAATTCTAAAAGAATCTAAATATTACAAGTTTTGCTTGTGCTACACTAGGCTTTGCTTTCAAAAGCACAGACGGCATCATATTTTCTTCTCTCATCCAAACCCTTGCCATCACACATCCACAGCGCCCCCATTGGACTCAATTGTAACTGCGAGATTTAGTAAGAGATTCTGATGGAAAAAACAGTATTCAGCTCTCCTCATGGCAGGCAAATGCGTAAAGAAAAATACATTTGCAATATTAGAGTAGGTAGTGCTTTTAATAGTCGACTAGATGGTGCAGAACGAGTACTCGATTACTCGTACACATCCCTACTGTATATACTGTAACTCAACATTTATGCATTTGCTCTTAAATGGCCTTTCAATCAAACAGCCATTCTAGCATGCAAATGCAAAATGCAAAAAATAATTTAGTTAAAAATTATCAAGGCGTGCTTTCCATTCTGTTTTTTTACTAAATGAACATGGAAGATTGAGATTTATTCATTTTCTTTAATATGCTCCAATATGTACATTCGTGTGCAACGTATGCAACATGGGGACATGTACATTTTTTGATTGCTGACGCTAAAACAAATTTACAGAATTTTTACGATTGATGTCTAAACCAGAAATACTATATCATTGCAATATTTACAGTCTAGCTACATTTTTATTACCAGAAAAATGGTTGCGAATATAGTGTGAATATCTGATATATCGGCCAGCCCTAATGCCGACTGTTCTGAGACAGTCCTACAAAAGAGAAACTCTACATATCAACAACAGGAGCAACAGTTTAAAATAAAGCATGTTCATTTTACAAAAGTTTTATTTTGTTGCATCCTTCCTATTCAGTCAGTATTCCACCTTTCTTCTTCATAAGAATATCCTGTGTGTTTAAACGTGTTTTAAACTGCATATTTACTTACCCGCTGTAAAACAGCAGTGGATGATGTTCCAATGTCTAACAAGGTACTTCTTCTACAAGGTACTTCCAGCTGTACTCTACAATCCTTCCTGAAACACAGGAATAAAAAAAAACAAATAAAAAAAAAAACACATCAGTCCAGGGGCCTGTACCATGAAGCTAGTTGAACAAACTCAGGGTTACATGATTGGTTTTGAGTTGACAAAACCAAACCAATCCTATCAGGCTTAATTGGTACCACAACCATCTTTATCAACTTTCCCTGTCATCTCTAAATTTAATCCTGAGTTTAAGATTAGTTCACGCAAGCGTACGCATGAATGAGTGACGTTTGCAACGAACAGCCAATCGCATGAAACATGGAGAGAGTGAGAGAGATAGAGATAGAGATAGAGAGAGAACGCAATTCACTTCTCGTGAGAGAGTCAGCGGGATTTACTTCTCTGCTGAAGGCTGATCGTTATGAAAATTTTAATTTAAAAACATTTAAACGCCACAACAAGATTGTTATAAAAATATGAAAATTAAAAATGCATTTACACAGCACAAGAGAACACCATGAAATGATTAAGAATTAAAACACATCATATACACAGCACAAGGGATCACTGTACAATTATAAAGAAATTAAAGACATTTACACAGCAAGAACAAACACCGCAGCTGCTGCGAGAACTCAAGAGGACTGCTGGAAAAAACTTCTGAATGTGATTAAAATATAAAACAGCTGATCTATGAATGTGTGAGTGAATTCATATAGGTCCACAACAACAACACAGGCTTATTCATTTTAAAAGCTTAAAAACTTTCAAATATAAATGCTTTTCACATTCACTTACATTTTAAACATGATATCATTTAATACAATTACAAATAAATATAGGCTACTATTGAATAATTAAAAAGTGAGCACTCGGAATACTGTACGCATATAATAATAAAAAGAGAGGGTTTGGGAGGCATTCATCCCTTTCTATAGCATCTTGAGTATTTAAGCTTTTAATATTTTAAAATCGATCATTAATCCATTTTACTAGCTGTTTTATAGATAGCCTAACATTATATTATGTGTATATTTTCATCGATATTTTATGGCTAAAGTAGGTCATTGAAAAACAATTATAGTGTATTTAAATAATATACAAGACTCCATCTGCTGAAAATCTATATTTAGACTCTCGAATAAATAATTTATCATGAAGAGTTGATTTTGTAGATTTCTAAGATTCTTTCTGTAAATTACGCATTAAAGGAATAGTTCACTCAAAAATGTTAATTTCTCTCATCATTTACTCACCCTCATGCCATTCCAGATATGTATGACTTTCTTTCTTCTGCAAAACAAAAACAAAGATTTTTAGAAAAATATTTTGGCTCTGTAGGTCCATACAATGCAAGTGAATGGTGGCCAGGTTTTTTCAAGCTCCAGAAATCACATAAAAGAAGCATAAAAGTAACCCATAAGACTTCAGTGGTTTAATCCATATCTTCAGAAGCGTTATGATAGGTGTGGGTGAGAAACAGATCAATATTTATGTCCTTTTTTTCCCTATAAATCTACACTTTCAATTTCACATTCTATCACATTTTGAAAGTGAAAGTGAATGTGGAGATTTATAATAAAAAATAACTCAAAATATTGATCTGTTTCACACCTAAAGCGATTGCATTACACATATATTAAGAAGACATATATTAAAAACACTGGAGTCGTATGGATTACTTTTATGTTCCCTTAATGTGCATTTTGGAGCTTCAAAGATCTGGCCATCAACACTTGCATTGTATGGACCAACAGAACTGAGATATTCTTCAAAAGTCTTCGTTTGTGTTCAGCAGAAGAAATAAAGTCATACACATCTAGGATGGCATGAGGGTTAATGAGAGAATTTTAATTTTGGGGGGTAAACAATCCCTTTAAGAGACTCGATGGAGTGACTTCATTGTGTCAAAGATGTCACTTTATTCACAGCTGATTTGTTCAGAATCTGTTAGCGACCCGTTACCCAGAAAAAAAAACCCTGCTACAGGGAAGGTTAACTGTGCAGCATGATTTACAATGGTGATGATGCAAACTAAACTAAATCTTACCTAGCTAGCCACCTAAACCGGTTTCATGGTACAGGCCCCAGAGCTCAAGCTGATCCTAAGCTACTCAAATAAGAGCAAACTTCAGGGGAAGCTGCTAAGAGAAAGGTGCCCCATTCCTCCAAAAACCAGATGTTATACATGTTCTTCATTTCCACTCAAGCATCACAGTTTAAACACCTCAATAAAACCTGGGAAACTTTAAATGAGCTTCATCCTCCATTCCAATGTGGCAGGCAGCTGATCTAGACCTACTTGTGTGAGGGAAGTACTGGGCTGCAGTAGGTTGTCACAATATTAAACAGCCACGCTGAAATGCCTATTTTTGGATAATCCAGAGAATTACATATTTTTCAAATGAAAGGTACTTCATCAGTACAGAGTTATTTTCTCTTTTTATCCATAACTTTATGGACGCAAACCAAAAGATCAGATTATTTATAACAAATGAATGATACATCTGGCATCAGTGCAAAAACAGCTTCACATTATGCAACAGGTGAGTGAAAAACACATGACTCAAAATGGTAAAAACCAAGGCCACGTCCACACCAATTGGTTTTTGTTTGAAAACGTATTGATTTTGCTACGTTTACATCTCTCATCCACACTAAAACAGCATTTTCTTCTACCAAAAACTGAGACCGCATTTATTTGAATCAGTTTTTGTTTGTAAACATAGTTTTCAATTCCTAACTAGGGATGCACCAATCCCATAGACATAGTTAAATGGATCGGGTATTGGTCCAATAACATAGTTGTTATTGCAAAAGCACCATTTAAGTAGTTCATATGTATCGTGCATTACACTGAAAGTCTCTTGAAGTCATACAATAGCTGTGTGTATCACAAAAGGGCGCATTTAATTAATAAATATATACTCTGCATGTGTGCTTCAAAGCGAATGAGCGCTGCTCTGTTGTCACACACTCACAGCACGCACAAGGCTCATGATGCGCTGCTGTTTTCAGCTCACAGAGCGCCAATATTTGTGCACTCCACACAAACTCCATCTCAGATGTAGATACTCGATACTTTGGTTCGCATATAACATGCATTGAGAATGGCACCGGAGGAGCGTTTCAAAATATTTTGAAATGTAAAGAATATTAAAACTTCTATGAACTACACACAGAAATTCAAAGGTCTTCCTGGAGTGTTCTGCCAAAAGAAAAGCCTCAGGGTTTTAAAGTTTTAAAGAAATTCTGACTGAAATATTACTATTGTATAAAACTACTGTAATATTAAATAACAAACTATTATTATTATCATCAACATTATCATTAATGTTACTACTGTATTACAAAAAAATATGTTACTATTATGCACACAACCGTGACCACACAATGGCGCACATCAATTGAATTCTATATTAATGCATATATTAATGCAGAGTTTAACAACACCCTTTAATAACTAACAGAAACAGTGGGTGGGATTGAACAAGGGCATGTTTTTACCTTTGTACTGATGTCATTGGATAAGTATCATGGTTAAGGTCTTTATGGCAGTGGATGTGTTGTCAGCATTACTGTGCTGTACAAAGCAGACAGCAATCTTAAAAGGTTTCAAACTGTGGTTTCACCCCTAACTGCTACAGCCTTAAGAAATGCTGTCAAAGGAGTGGCTACATCTCTTTGTTATCATAAATACAGCTCTGAGTGTCAAGTAAAGAAAAGAGACTCAATAGAGGTTTCAAAATAAATGACATCATGGCCGTGCTGAAATGGAGTTCTAAAAATAGGGTGCGGATACCATCATACTAATCCAAAGAAGAGTGACAGCACAGTTCAATTAGGCATTTTATAAAAGAGATGTATAGAGACTGTAAACACACCTCCTTTCACAAGCATAATAACATCCATCCGCTGTCTTTTATTACCTGCTTTACCACTGCATTCTCAGCCAGATGGTTTTCTTAACTTAAGCTCTATAGAATGGATAAGTCATGAAAACGCACACCGCTTTGATGCATACATGAAGTCCAATTTCGGCATGGCCCATACAGTGAGGACTAGGACTGGTCTCTTCAGCTGAAAAAAAAAAAAAAGAAAAAAAAGTAGGCCTCTCTCTATTTTTCTGCCACTGGTCGATATTGGATATGCTCTTAAATGGGTGAAAAGTTTCATTCATCTTTCCAGGAGTCATAATTTGGATTTAGGTCTGCCGTCATTATTAAATTAAATAAAATAGTCTGATTGCGGTTACTTGAGAAAACCGTGATTATTGTGCACTTCAAATTCCAATCATATTTTACTGTCCAAATAAGGGCATTTTCAGCAAATATATAAATATCCAGAACGGCACATTTGTGTCTTCTTTTCCAATGTTCTAGCAATATGCAAGCACTCCAAATTAACTCAGAGCGTCTAACTGACCCACACGCGGACCCGCACAAGCGGTTCCTGAAGAACACATGAAGATTAAAAAAAGGTTTTAAAAGCACTGTATTATGCATGTGCCATTTTAATATGTTTCAGCTGGCAACAATTATTTTAACCCTCACTGATGCAGTCTGTAGTTTCTCATTTCTTAAAATATGCCGGATTTTGATAGCGAACTCAAAGCACTCCGGTTTCACTTTAATTCAACGTTCGTCCAATGGCAAATGTTCCAGGTCATTGCAGGTTTAATGACAAGCAGTGACTAAGAGGAGGAGACACCCGTTTATTCTATTTGAAGAAACAGATTTTCAAATACATACAGAATGTCTTCCTTCATGAAAAATAAGGGCTCCTGGGAGTCAGTTTGCAAAAATGTAGTTACAGTAATATTTATTCTATGAGATTAGGTTATTTTTTAATGATTCCCACCTCTAGACTTAGTACATGTCCACAATTATCCGTTTTCAACTGAAACCTCAGTTTTCAGTTTTATAACGGCATTGATTTGCAAAGTATGCAGTACTAGCATTTTCGAAAGTATCCGTTTTTGGTGGAGGAAAAAGCCATTCCAGTGTGTATGAAAGGTGTAAATGCAAATCCATGCATGTTAACAAAAACTTAGTGTGGATATGGCCTGAGTGAAGACAGACACCTAAAAAACCTCCAGCAAGTGTGGGAAGAAAAAAGCAAAAGCAAAACGGCCTTATTTTCTGCTTCAAAGCAACAAGGTAAGCCATGTCCGGCTGCTTGAAACTTGGGGAAGGAAAGAACCGGTTTGACAGCTGACTTGAATTACGGCTGAAATTACAGGTAGTAATGTGTCTACAATAGGTGTTTTTTAGAGTCAGAAAGCAGAAAACAAAGGCTGGATCAGGTTGTGGGCAGTGTCTGTTCCAGCGTGTTCAGGTGGAGTCAAGAAACTATTTGTTTAGGCCAGAGGCCAAGAGTTCAGGCAGGATTTGGATAAGGTTGCACATGGCAATCAGGTCGGAGGTTATTCCTCAGAGAGCAGTTACAGTAAAGATCAAAAGAAAGAGAAAGAGGCTATGTAGAGAGACGGACACTTTAGAAGCAGATTTAAAACATTGACTGATAAAAGCCAAGGTATGTATTTAGTACACGTTATTATTACAGATAGACATGGTATAATAAATTCATAATTTAAGGCAACCAAAACTGTAAAGTAAGTGCTTATTTTTGAGAGACTGTGCAAAAGTTTACTGAAGACGGTACTGAAGTTTAAATCAGAGATGCTGTTAAAACACCTCTGCTTATCACGCTCATACTTGCGATCCGAGAGAAGTCGTGAATCACGAAACTAGTTGAATGAGACAAAGTTTATGGCTAAATAGTCCATTAAAATAGTGCAAATTTTACGATTTTGCAATAAAATCTATATTAGCTATAGATAATGATATATTCTCGCACACTGAACTTCACTCGAAGTAACAAGTGGCAAAACTAGGTCATCATCGGACACTTTATCAGGGTTTCTACGTTTAATATCTCTTTTCAGACATATGACCAGTAACAGCATGTTCACTTCCTGTGGTCAGCAGTGACACCGTCTTCACCCATGTGGTCTGTCTGCCTTAAATACCACAGCATCTGCCGTTCACATCAGCTCGACAGGCATGTGGTTCTTTCCTGAAATACTCTGCATACTTCATAACCATTTTCTGGACACAGACAAAGTCAGACACTTTATAGAAAAATACATTCTTAACATTCTGCATATCAGCAAATTTTCTGGTGTTAAACAGGAATGCATGAGATGCAAGTTCCTGCCTGACTAAATAAATCTCAGACAATATAAATAAACCTGTAGTGAAAATGCACTCTCAGCTTCACGGTCTCTCTAAAAATTAAATGAAAATGTACTAAGTGCTATCAGAAGTCCCAATCCGATCTATGAAAATACACCAACACAATAAAACTAGAGCAAATTAATTGCCTGCTTCAAGCAAAGAAAACAATTAAGGAGATTGCTGAAATCACTGGAATTGGGTTAAAGACTGTCCAATGCATCATTAAAACCTGGAAGGATAGTGGTGAACCATCAGCTTCACAGAAGAAATATGGTCGGAAAAAATATTGAACGATCACGATCGGCGATCACTAAAACGCTTGAAGTCATATCGTAAAAAAAAAAAAAAATCGACAGCAGAACTCACGGCTATGTTTAATAGTGAAAGTAAGAGCATTTCCACACGCACAGTGCAATGAGAACTTGCAGGACTGGGACTAAACAGCTGTGTGGCCACAAGAGAGCCACTTGTTAGTGAGGCTAATCAGAAAAAAACTACTTCAATTTGCTAGGGAGCATAAAGATTGGACTGTGTAGCAATAGAAAAAGGTCATGTGGTCTGATGAGTCCAGATTTAACCTTTTCTAAAGCGATGGGTGTGTCAGGATAAGAAGGGAAGTGCATGAAGCGATGCACCCGTCATGCATAGTGCCCACTGTACTAGCCTTTGGAGGCAGTGCTATGATCTGGGGTTGCTTCAATTGGTCAGATCTAGGCTCAGCAACGCTATTTGGCAATAAAATGAAGTCAGCTGAGTACCTGAATGTACTGAATGACCAGGTTCTCCCATCAATGGATTTTTTCTTCCCTGATGGCACAGGCATATTCCAGGACGATACTGCCAAGATTCATCGGGATCAAATTGTGAAAGAGTGGTTCAGGGAGCCACCACAATTGGCCAAAACAGAGTCCAGACCTAACCTCACTGAAAGTCTTTGGGATGTGCTGGAGAAGACTTTACGGAGTGGTTTGACTCTCCCGTCATCAATACAAGATCTAAGCCAATAATTAATGCAACTCTGGGTGGAAATAAATGTTGTGACGTTGCATAAGATTGTCGAAACAATGCCATGACGAATTTGCATCGTAATCAAAGCTAAAGGTTACTGATGTATACTGCCTGGCCCAAAATAATCACCTTTACAATTCTGTTTACGCATGAAAAAGGTCAATGTAAGCCCATTAGCTTTTTAACATAACAGGCATCAATTGTGTAATTCATTTTCAAGGAGGTAAAATATTGGGGTGTCAGTATGGTTTTGTGGATAGAACAAAATGAAGACATTACAGACCTAATGAGTCCCAAACTGCATAAGAAGAGTGACTGAATCAGCAGAAACACAGACTGCAGTCGCCTGGGTACAGTTCACACGGTCTTTGTAAAAGATGCAATATGCAAAGGCAGTTACCACATTTTCTCATGTGGCACTGTGAAAAGATATCATCATCAATGCAAATACTGTTTATAATGATCATTTAAATGACTTCACTTTGCGTATGAACTGCCGTTGTCTGGCAAAGATTACAGCACATGATTTATGAGGGTATGAATGTGAGAAAATATTGACATAACTTATTTCTGGGTGAACTATACCTTTAAAGGAATACACATCTGGGAAGGCATCAGTGTAAGTGAATAATGAGAGAATTTTCATTCTGGGGTGAACTATTCCTTTAAGTCAACAAGTCGTAGCCTTTGTACCACAAAATATCTCATATTATTTCTGTAAAAACCCTCAGATATGTCTACACTCTGCTGCCATAATCCGTGCAGTCACCAAATCAATGGCCATCTCTCAACCGACCTTATTAATTTCATCCAAACATGATTTATTATTTATTGCAGTTGAATGTCTACAAGGGTCTGGAACTGTCCGATGGATATCTGAGAGACAGGAGGCCATTATTTCCAGCATGTCATATTGAATTCTGCAGGAGTGCACTCAATTTTCCCTCAGCCGCAGGCCCCGGGGCCAGGAGACCACTTCAGCTGGGCCGCCACTGTGGCAAGGAGAAATCTAACTGGATCTCGCTCCCTAAAAACTATATTTCAGTCAGTCATAGACAGCCCCTCTGCGTGCAGCTAATGGACTGGTCTCCCCCCTGACAGAATGGAGAGTCAATGACATCATGACTGCAGGGAGCCAACGGCTCAGAATTCAATGAACGTTGATGACTGTTCAAAAGTATTAAGGCCTTGATCTGTGCCTGAACCTTCGGTGATGAGGAAGATACATTTTGATTGTTGTTGTAGATAAACTATGGGGCAATTTCATATTCATGCAGAGGCAGCCATTTGTGGGTTCGTTGGCATCTAATTGAGCATGTGCTTGATTAAAATACAGTACATCTCGCGCTGTGCTGCCTCTATTTTGGGGGGTTTGAATTAACAGCACCATCAACCAAATGGGTTCCAATAGAAAGTTTGTACCAGTTCCACAGCAGGGGAGCAACAATGTACCACCGGGAATTTGGCTGTCTTAAAAGGAGATGACAGGCTCAACATTAAAATAAACATCAATCTAGTTTAACAAGACAATGTCATTAAAAGGACCTGAGGGAATTCATAAAAATGAATCGTCCTAACCATATCCAGGGCATGTTGTCACACCATATGAGGTAAGTTGTCACAATGGGAACTTAGGGGTGTAACGATCCATCGATCTGGATTGATGCATCGCTCCAATAACCAACGATACAATGTTAGTGATACAACACGTAAATATCGATATAGAATTTTTTTTTAAGATGCACCTGTATTTTAATACTCTCATGTCAGCCACGTCCGTACGCATTTCCGTCAGGCGATGAAGCAACTTTATTACATTAATTTCACTTTATGAGCACTAAATATGCTTTTCATGTGGGACAAGTATGTGTGCAGGGTCTATGAAGCCAAACTGTGCTCTGCTATCCATGCGCGAGCGTCAACCGAGCTTCCCATGAAACGCGAGCTCCAGACCAGTGACAGGATCAGTGCGAGCACGTCAACTGGGCTTCCCGCGAAACACGAGCTCCAGACCAGTGACAGGATCAGTGTGCGCATATCAACCGGGCGCTCCTTAAAATGCGAGCTCTCATGACAAATGCAGAGTGGCTCACATGCGCAATTAATTCGGGCTTCCATCGATATCATTGCACATGTGACCCATTTGAAATTTATATGAGAATTTGCCATTTAAAAGCACCATGGAGCAGTTTAACCATCATGTGAAACATCTTGACAACGCCAACATTCTGAACAGCACTAATGAGGGAAAGAGAAATCACCTGCTGCCCAGCACTAGCATCAGTTATAAGACTTTACACATCTACACATCAACACCCTTACTAACATTTATCCCAGTTCACTGTAACAGAAATTGTCATTACAACTGTGGAAGTTGCAGATAGCACGGATATTTGGGAACAAGTCATGGGTATGTAAGTACTTTGAATTGGATTATAAGTGAAAAATAAGCTAAATAAGTGCCTTTCCAAATCATGTCCAAATCAGTTGAATTTGCCACAGGTGGACTCCAATCAAAGTGTAGAAACATCTCAAAGATGACCCAGAGAAATGGAATTCACCTGA
Organism: Myxocyprinus asiaticus; assembly: GCF_019703515.2. NCBI lineage: Eukaryota > Metazoa > Chordata > Actinopteri > Cypriniformes > Catostomidae > Myxocyprinus > Myxocyprinus asiaticus. The sequence goes on along the minus strand of NC_059353.1, from coordinate 44,228,179 downwards.
GCTAAATTTCAAGTATCATAGCAAGGGTCTGAATACTTATGTCAATGTGATATTTCAGTTTTTTGTTTTTAATAAATTTGCAAAGTTATCAAAAATCTGTTTTTTGCTTTGTCATTATGGGGTATGGAGTGTAGATTGATGTGAAAAAAAAATTATTTAAAGCATTTTAGCATAAGGTTGCAACGTAACAAAATGTGAAATAAATGGAATGGATCTGAATACTTTCTGAATGCACTGTACATGCAAGCAAAGACAAACACACATCCAGTATAAACTGCTTATAAAGCCACAATCTAATTTGGTTATTAAACAAACCTGTTCATACAGACCTATTTCTAGTCAACTAAAAGATGAGTCCCACAGAATGGAATAACCAAATAACTTTGTAATACACCCACGAGGTCCTTAACTCTCGACATCAGCTTTATGAAAAAAAAAAAAAACACAACCAGTTGAAAATGTGATTAGCCAATGTCTCACTCACTGACAACAGGCCAGCAAGCGGCTAACTGTGAAATGAAAACGACGGAAAAGAAACATTGCCGTTTTCTCTGAATGTGACGGATTGCCCTCTTTAAGGAAAACATTGAGGCACAGAGGAAGAGAGGTGGTTCCACTAGGCTTCTTTTGCGCGATAACATGCAATTACGTTAAGCATAGCACTCAGAATGAACTATACCAAGACAGACATTCAGTCTTAATTCCCCTATTCATGGTGGCTGCAAATTACATATTGCTAAGGATCAGTTACATTAAGAAAACATAACAGGCTTTTCAAGCAAATGATCGCAATGTAGTGTACATCCAAGGATCTCTGCAGAAACTTCATTTACTGCAAAAACAACAGAAAAGCAATATTAAACATATTTGATTTTCACAGTAAAAGCAAAGTCAAATTGGAGCTTGTTTGAAAATGCTTCACAGTTAAATACGCAGCAAGCGTCACTTGAAAAGGCAAAGGTTGAGAGTGCTTAACAGACCCAAAACTGTTATCTTTCTATGAAGTATTGTAACATTATGACTCGGCTTCAGTATATCCATTACTGTTATACAGCCTTTTTGCATTAAAACTTTTTTATTTGCATAATGATTAAATTAAACAAGTTCACTTCATCTCTGGGATCAGCAAGAGTAAACGTCCATGTTGAATTAACCACCTCCGTAATACTATACAATAGAGCGCAACAGTGCCCACCCACTTTTTCAGCCGTCTTGGTTACGGAAGTATTTTTCCCATACATTTTTTCCATAGGGATTTCAAAAAATCATTCATAAGAGTTTCAAGAAATAAAGCAAAACAACCAGCTCCGAGGTGAATCACAACATTACAAACTTTGATTTGAAGCAAAAAAGTACAGTATTTGAAAATCGTACAAAACGACAAAGGTACAAGACTGTATTTAATGTTTTTCATGAGGGAATGGACTACAATCCCATGAAGCACTGTGAATGATGTCATTAAATGAATAGTTCTATATTTTTCTATCGTTTTAATTTTAAAATTGTGGATAAGTGTAGAATCAATATCTTTAAAGTATCATTTTAAAACATTCAGATGTATACCATCTCTACACTGACCAAAAGTCTTTCATTTTCAAAGATAATTGGCGATTACAGGCAATGTTGGTGATACGACAAAGTTCTGCAGAGTTCAATTTTATGCAAAATGTGGTGACTACCAATGAGTTTTGGAATTGTATGAATTTAACAATTCTGCTTCGATACCAATTCCACTTGACAATTCTGAATCATTAGTGATTCCGTTAACAATTCTTTTACGTTACTGATTTTCTCTACCTTCATTACGGTGTTTCCCCTAGGACTTTTTTCAGCAGCGGTGCTGTTGTGCATGCGTCCACAAGCCCGCAACGCCGGACCCGTATTAACACGTATTGGTTGAGGAATATCTTAAACAGAGGTGTCAAACTAAATTTCAGCCTGGGCCACATAAGGGTGTATTTGTGCCCTTAAAGGGCCCATTGAAATTGTGGCACCACCTGCTTTGGTAGCACCCATGAAATTACCAAAAATATTACATTACATGCGTTCAAATGCACATTTGACAGTACTGCATTGATTTTGAGGTTGGGATGCACATGAAAATTATGATATTAACAACAGTAACATCTGTGGGAAAAAATTAACACCTAATTTTCTTATGGCTAAATTGAAATATTCTGAGAGTGTGACTTAGTTGGGTCTTCTTTACAGATTCCTTTCATCAGGCTCCTACTGATTAAACTACAGTCATGTCTTGGAATTTCTGAAGGCAAACAAAACAACTTAAATTTTCCTATAATCAGAGAGCATTACAAGAGGACACATTTTATACAGATGGAAATCTGATAGCTTGGTCCATAATAATAAAGAAAATTCACCATAGTCCTTCCATAAAATAGTTTTAACAATGATATTTGTAATAAGTATGTGGTAACCATAGGTAAAACCATGCATGGCTCCTCACTACCATGATTAGTAACTATGGTTTCTATATAAAGAACTATTGCATTTTTGTCATGAAAAACAGCAGTCTAAATACATTTAGAATTTTCTTCTGCCACAACTTCTATAATTAACAGTATAGTTAGTGCTACTACAGTAAATCGATGGTACATTTTTGTAAGTGTTGTGATTTGAGAATTGAAAAGCCTTCTAATGAATGTCTTCTCCTGTTTTCTTTGTCAGTGCCGTTTAGAATGTGGGGGCTGTTTGGAACCTGTTGAAGCTCATTGACCCCACCCATGGGCCTGACTTTACTTTGCTTAAATGAGTTCACATTTACTATATAGTGTGCTGTTCAATTTTGTTCATAATGTTGACAAATTATACATTTGTATAATTTGTCAACATTATTAACTTTTTTTGACTAGACTATATAGTAAATGTGAACTCATTTAAGCAGTGACATCAGTTCTGTTGGGGGGGGGGGGGTGTCATGCACATCAACAGATTTAATCTATAGTTTCATCACGGAGACATAAGAGTTTTGCAACAGACAATTCTGTACCGCATAAAAACGGGTTTCGCAATCCCCGCCGCACATCTCACTGGTTTACAAGTGCACTTAAAATAATATGTGTGGTTGAGAACAGTCTGCACAATACCACACCTGCTCTGCGCTCATGCTGCTTTATCCACGACTGAGCCGTGTTGATAATTGATCCGTGTAGCGCTGTTTAATTTTGCATTTAAAGTGAGCAAAATGCGCTCCAAAACATACAGATGACAGGGGAAGGCTCATTAATATTCATGAGGAAAGCGCTAACTGATTGTTCAGTGAAATGTTGCAATCCCCTGCCATCCTACGTTTCAGAAATTAGCTTGCGGGCCACATGAAATGAAGCGAGTTTGACACGTGTTATGCGGTGACGTCACTGAGTATGCACATGTATTTGTGTGTGTGTGGTGGGGTCTCTTTTGCAGTGTACACTGGGGCTGGCAAGCATTATGTTGCATCAAGAATATTAAATGAACCATGTGAAATCCCAAGAGCACCGCTGCATAATGCATATAGGAGAAACACTGCATTAGAAAGAACAGTCTTAGAAGACACCATTATTATTATTAGTGTATCGGTCAACACTGGTCGTGTTTCACTGATTGAAAAAAGTTTCGGTAACAAATCAGACATCGCTACTGGGAAACAGTTTTACTATTGTATTCCATCCGCATTGGCAAAACAATCCAAACAGTTCAAGTTCAACTGTTTTTTTTTATTTATTTTTTTTATGGATTTGCATTGCTCGATTCCCAACCCTTTCAATGGAAGTGTGGACAGTGAAGCTCATGTAATCCGCTACCTGATACAGTTAGACACTGCAGTTGAGTAGGAACACCTACTAGCAACCAACAGTACAGCATCTGAGCAACGTCCAGTGATTTAGTCACCTCTCAGTGTGAACACACCTTTAGGACACAAGATGAGGTCTTGGCCTTTTATTAACAATAGGGCCCTAACAAGCACACACACTTGCATCCTCATTACCACAGACCACCCAAATTAATAGCAGCCCTTATTGAACATGTGAACTTGCCTTTTATAGTGGTTCTCTGCAGTCTACTCCCTTGAGATGCTATAATTGGCAATCTACAGCTCCATCACTCTCTGGCTTGACTGCACTGCCACTGCAGCATGCTCAAGAAGACCCCTCAGGTGTCCCCAATGATGGACATTACTGCATTCTCACTGTCTAGAGAAGCCAAATCTTCCCACCCTATTACACCAGTAGATAGGATGAATTCATGTTCTAATCTTCTAATCTAGTAGCCTTCACCACAGAAAAACCAAAGTCCACAGAATGTAGAAGCAAGATCCATTGGGTCTGATGTTGTAAATGGATTGCAGAAGTGTGCTGTTGGTGTTGATAGCGTGCACAATGCAACAAATTGGAGACCCCCTTCCCAAATACAGATTCACTGATGTTGCAGACCGCAATTCAAAACACACGCAAGGACACTTTGCAATCTCAACTTTGCACACGGACATTAGTGTGAACTGACAGCTTCTACGGTGAGCTTTCTCTTTCAAGTCGACTACGGTCACTGCGGAACAACAGTTTGAAGAGATTATTGCTGAGCTAGTAAGTTAGTCATTATATTTATAGCAGCTTGTCTGAAAAATAACATCCATTTAATGGCACAGACCTTTGAAGGCAACTATCACCCCCTTGAGTATGGAGGTTTTTTACCACCACAGTAATGCAAGAAGGCACACTACGTATGTTTAACTGGACTGCGTGATGGCAATGCGTTGGCCAAGATATTGCATCTGTGTACATTTACTCGCATACAGTATGTTTCTGGCCTTTTTGGATCAGTGATGTTCTTATGTGCCAATGATCTGACATTCGTTGACCATGTATGCATCTTGCAAACTTCAACATTAAAAATTCTGTTGAATTATACAGAACTAAAACATGCCAATGGAAATTATCTGGATCCTTTCAAAGTTGCCTTTTCCTGTATTCCACATGGTTCGGCTCTTGAGTGGCCCACAGGCTCTCAGGCAGATGCCATGTTTCAAGGAAACAGAGTTAAAACAAGGAAACAATCATCCTACAGATGGTTCACCTGTTCTGGGAAACTACAGTTTACGTGAGCTGCGGTTTAATTTTTAAACATCTCTATAACAAGGCCCAGACGGAGCCTGTGGACTTTTAGAATTTTCTATGCTGATTTTGCTGAAAAATTCTGAATAACAGATTTGAATGTGGAGTGTGTAATTTCTGCACTACTAGCTTCACCAAATTAAATGGTAAAACATTATAACATTAGTTATATTAGTTAGTTAACATGAACTATGAACAAAATTTTAACAACACATATTAATTATGGTCAATGTTATTTTCAACATATACTAATAGATATTTTCTCCCCTTTTCTCCCCAATTTGGCATGCCTGATTCCCAATGCGCTCCAAGTCCTCGTGGTGGTATAGTGACTCGCCTCAATCTGGGTGGCGGCAGATGAATCTCAGTTGCCTCCGCGTCTGAGATATGTGGCTTGTTGAGTGCATTACCGCAGAGACCTAGCATGTGTGGAGGCTCACGCTTTTCCCGCGGCATCCACGCACCATTCACCACGTGCCCCACCGAGAGTGAGAACCACATTATAGCGACCACGAGGAGGTTAACCCAACGTGACTCTACCCACCATAGCAACCGGGCCAATTGGTAGCTTAGGAAGCCTGATTGGAGTCATCCAGCACGGCCTGGATTCAAACTTGTGACTTGTGACAAAGGTGTGGTATTCAGCGTCTTTACTTGCTGAACTACCCAGGCCCCCACTAATAGATTTTTTCGAAATGAGAAGTTAACATTAGTTAATGCATTAGAACTAACATGAACAATTGTATTTGCATAAATTAATATTAGTATAAAAAATAAAAAATATATATATATATATATATATATATATATATATATATATATATATATATATATATATATATATATATATATATATAGTTCATTATTAGTTCATGATACCTAATGCATTAGCAAATGTTAATGAAAAGAACTTTATTGTAAAGTGTTACCAATGAAATTAAAAAAATAAACCCATCTCGCCCTAAACTGACAGCATTTTTGGGTTGGTCGGAATGCTTAAACTGAGCAATGTTTTGAAAATGCAACAGAGCAGCAGTGTGACACTTTTTGGGGGAATGACCTGACAAATGGTTTAAAACTGTTTCTGCATTTAAGCTGAGATACAAGAAAGTATTTTAACATTGAAGAAATGACACAAATCACCTATAAACATGATATGTTAAACAGGTGAGAATACTACATTCTTATTGGTATATGAAAGCATTAGCAAATTAACCAGAAATATTTCATAAATGAAGATGCAAGGAGCGGGGGATGTGCAGCACTTTGTAAATGACAGGTTCCAATTTTGCAGAAATCTGCAGAACTTTCTGCAAGTGGAGTGTCCGTGTGAGAATGCATATGAGTGAATCTTAGAAGTAACATGAAACAAAAAAAAGTTAGCATCTTACTGATGGACTTGAAAATAAAGAAGCCGACAAGTTAGGACAGGAAGCCCACTCCATTACGTTCCACACGGCAGAGATGTTTTTGTTCAGCAAATGACAATCATCACGAAGAGAAGGGAAAAACCCCTAAACTAAATCAACACTGTCTCTAATAAGAAAACAGTCTGCGAAAAGAGCCCATCCTGCCCAAAGATTTTGCATAAGCCATATTAATACTCAAACGGAAATGTTAATTCTGTCTGAGTGGCTGCTGCAATAATGTCAGACATGAAAAATGCATACAGTTGATAAGTCTAAATCCTTTTTTTTTTTTAAACAAGACATCCTATAATCCATGCATTTACTCAGTCAAAGGGTTGGGCCACATCGCTACAAAATTATCTTGATATGTTGCAGATATTTGATGATATTCAAAATATATCTCAATATTTCTGCGTTTGCTCTGAAATGAGTTTATTTTTTTTTATTTTTGTCAGAACAACCATCACTTCAACCAAATAGCCATTGTTACCAAATTCAAAATTAATACAAAAATTAATAATTAAAAGTACAATAAACTAAAAATCTAGTTAAAAATAACCAAGGCAGGTTTTACAAAACAAATTTTCACTAAATGAACAAAAGTATAATATGTAATAATTGTTATGCATCAACATAACACACAGTGCAATATTTACCAGAATTTTACCAAAACTTAAAACAAATTGAATATATGAAAAATGTCACATGGAGACTTCCGCAAACATTTGAATGATGTTGCACACAAATTTTTGAATCAAATTTCGAACTGATTTACCGAAACAGACACTTTGAACCGATTCACAATTAAACTTACCAACTCGAACAAACTTTTTGCTACTGAAGTTAAAAATCAGACTACGCTCTTATACTAGCGAGGCAAGGAAGGATCGCAAAACTAGTCTAAAGATTAACTGTAAAGAATAGCTTAATGGCCAAATTAAATGTGCATTAAAATCATTGTGATTTTGACATTGTTCCATAATTTTATTTTGCCGAAAAATTAGGGGTGGGCAATGTATCACTCAGCAATGAAATACCAGAGATTGATGCTTCTATGATCATTCTCATCTCCATGTGAAAGAAACAAAATTTAGCGACTTCTTCCACTCATATGGACAGCCTCTGTCCTCCCCTCGCCCTGAGAGCCCATCATCCACACCACAATCCTCTGCTAAAGACGTCAATGCCACTGTCAGCAGCCAGCAATCTGCTGAAAACCAGGACAGTGTTCTGTTTTACCCATCCCCCTCCAGGGTGCAGAGGAGAGAGGAAACCCTTAATGCAGAAAGCCACGGGCGAGTCATGCTTGTGCAATAAATTAAAGCGGTCACTATATTCACATCTATTCCCTGCCAGGGATTACGTATGTGAAATGCTCCATAAAACGTCAGGAAAGAAACCCATTAACAATGCAACATCTTGCATTGTGACCCACTTACAGAGACGAGCAGCCATGACATTCACTGCGGCCCCTATCAGGGTACAACAATAAGGATTTTTTCTGCTGGCCCATTCAGGCCAGTAGTTCAGATCTGTACTGGCCCCACCATAAAAAATATATATATTTTTTTACATTGCAATATGTGTGTGTGGGTGTCAGAAAGAAACTAAATATAAGAAAAAAAATAAAAAAAATAAAAAATATATATATATATATATATATATATATATATATAAATATATATAACAGGGCTCGACAATAAGGACTGACCGATGGCCCGGGGCCAGTGTGAGAGAGATTCGGGTCAGTTGCTAGAACTTTCACTTGCCTGATCAGGCCAGTGCAGCATTTCTAATATTAGGGCAAGCAGACAACAAGCAAGAGAGCACAAAAATTGCACAGAGCTAACAAAGCACTCGGAGAGGATCGAGTGCGATTATATTTTGCTTGCAAATATGCATGAGCGCATAATATACTGTACGCTCCAAGGCACAGTCGCGTGAGCGCACGAGCATGCGGACACAGAAGTGTCTTTCTATTGGACTGTACATCCATCTCTCTCCATGCAGCGTAGACACTGTTTAGCGTGCATGCACACTCGTAAATGGACAGAGCGCTAGTATTGTTCCCACAAATATAATAATTTGAAAATTTACATTTTTAAATCACCTTCACTAGTTTATTGTAAATGGTCCTGCTGTGTCACAAATACATTTTTAAAAGCAAACAAATACATTTTTAAACAGCACTGTTTAAAATAGTGTAGCATGTCACACCATAGGATTTTATGTCAACTACTCATGTTTATAATTTTCTACCAATTCTAAAGGCCAAAGAATACTATGGTTTTCCACACACCAGTACGTCTTGCGCACGGTGCGCGTGATGCAAATTCGGTCATCAGCACAGTACTGTCTGCATGCAGCCTTGTTTTGTAGACACACAAACAGTCCGCCTCGTGGGCACATGCGCCTGGTGTTGACTGTGCTATAAGAGTATTACGCATCCGTATGGGGTCACAGTCAAAAAAGTTTATTTTAAAAGATTTAGCGCTCGACCGTACTTTCAAGAGTTTTACAAGTCATTTTTACAATTCAACAAAACCTCACACATGTAAAGGCCAAAGTATACTTCGGTTGCCCGTGTTGCTAATCGGAAGGTGCATCGATACGTGGAATAAAAACACATGTTGGCCTATAAGATCAACAAATACAAGATGAACCCTAGCACTAGGGATGTCCCGATACCAGTTTTTTGAGAATGAGTATGCGTACCGTTACTTTTTTTAGTACTCGACGATGCCGAGTCTGATACCTGTTTTTTTTTTTGTGTTTTTTTCTGAACTCAATATCAGCAGTTTATTTCAATTTTATCATCAAAATTGTGTTTAAATAAATAAATTAAAACATTAATCAAATGAAAGTATAACAATTCATTTTCAACATGAAATTGTATTATTTTTATCAAATGAAGTGACTTTATACAGAACCTCACAGCACAATCATAAATACAACATTGGAGTTATTTTTTTTTCAAATAAAGTGCTGCATAATAGAGCATCACAGATGTGAGATATTACTTAAAAGAATACAGTTACTAATGATGTATTAGTAGTAGTAGTAGTAGTAGTAGTATAACAGTAATATTACATAACTATACAGTAGTGATCTATTTCTGTCATACTTTTCTTCATTTAAATTGAGCTTTTAGTTTGGTGGAGCTTTTATTTTGAAGTGTTTCTGTGTAGTTCCACCAACAAACTCTGACGTATTGACAGCAGATTCCCAATCCGGAAAAGCCAGTCGCTATGTGAATCACAGTGATTATTAAACCGCAAAAGGCTACTATATAAATAAATATGAAGTCTGTATATGACTCGTGCTAAAAAGTGAATTATCGCTCTGCCTGCTGTCATCTGCTACAAACAGAGCATGCGATGCTCATAAATGTATGTATGAGCGAAGGATGCCTAAAGGTATGAGCAGTTTGTGTCTCTATGCCTGCACAACACCGGCTGCACACACATTTAAAATGCTGCATGTGCAAACTATATATTTATCTCATTAAATAGCAGCTTTTTCTGCTAAATAATCTCACTAGGACATGACATGATTTTAATCTGTTTGCTGAATGTTCACGTAATGACATTCGTACGTCAGATGGTATCGGTTTTTCTTATTGGAGCATTTTTAAGAGTACAAGTAAATGAGCGTGGTATCGGACCCGATTCCGATACCAGTATCGGTGCATCCCTACCTAGCATGATAGAGTAAGTCACAGTTCTGTCAACTGGCCACAAAATCTCTCACACTGGCTATGCATATGCCATGAAGCCGATAACAGAGAAGAGAGAGGAGGTGAGAAAAGCTGTAATAGGGGGAGATGGAGGCAGTCACGACTTTTCCAGACACTGCAGACAGTAATGAACAAACGGAGGGCATGACTCCTATTCTAAGGTGAAGAGGCTGAAGCTTAGGGAAATTAAACTTCTGATGAACCCATTTTAAACTGTTCCGACTCTTACTCGCTGTAATTTGAGAGTCTGTGTGTGTATAAATATTTTCAGACATACAAGAGATAGGGGGACCAAACTAGGCAGCTAAAAAGCATTTGAAAGAGGACGACAGAATACAGGCCACATCCAGATGAACCCGTTTTCGTTTGAAAACTCTGCTTTTAGTTCCCTAACATCACCATTTTCCAAAGTCTCTGTTTTCGATGGAGGAAAATGCTGTTCCAGAGTGGATGAGAGGTGCAAGCTTGGCAAAATCAATGGGTTTTTGAACGAAAACATTTTAGTGAGGACGTGGTCTAAATGTCATTTTTCTGTCTCTAAATTCAGATTGGTTCTGAACAGGACTCATCCAATCAAAATTTAGACAACGACTTTGAACGAGGATCACCCAATCAGAATGTAAATAAAAAATGTAAAAAATGGTTCTGAAAGGCCGTGCTCGAGTGCCAATAAAACTCAGCTGTCTGCTTGCTTAAACGTTTTTATTTATTTTTTAATTATCGATTTAATCCTTTAAAAAATAAAAAAGTTCTATTGTAAATGTTTAAAGAAATCCTTGCATTGTTGATATAAACACTGGACACATTTAGAAATACACTGGGGGCCAAAAGTTTGGAATAATGTACAGATTTTGCAAGAAATTGGTACTTTTGTTCACCAAAGTGGCATTCAACTGATCACAAAATACAATGTATAGTCAGGACATTAATAACGTGAAAATATTACAATTTGAAAAAAAAAAAAAAAATACAAAGAGTTCATTAAAATATCCTCCACGTGCAGCAATGACAGCTTTGCAGATCCTTGGCATTTTAGCTGTCAGTTTGTCCAGATACTCAGGTGACATTTCACCCCACACTTCCTGTAGCACTTGCCATAGATGTGACTGTCTTGTCGGGCACTTCTCACGCACCTTACAGTCTAGCTGATCCCACAAAAGCTCAATGGGGTTAAGATCCATAACACTCTTTTCCAATTATCTGTTGTCCAATGTCTGTGTTTCTTTGCCCACTCTAACCTTTCCTTTTTGTTTTTCTGTTTCAAAAGTGGCTTTTTCTTTGCAGTTCTTCCCATAAGGCCTGCACCCCTGAGTCTTCTCTTTACTGTTGTCATGAAACTGGTGTTGAGCGGGTAGAATTCAATGAAGCTGTCAGCTGAGGACATGTGAGGCATCTATTTCTCAAACTAGAGACTCTGATGTACTTATCCTCTTGTTTAGTTGTACATCTGGCCTTCCACATCTCTTTCTGTCCTTGTTAGAGCCAGTTGTCCTTTGTCTTTGAAGACTGTAGTGTACACCTTTGTATGAAATCTTCAGTTTTTCCTCAAAACAATGATTGACTGACGAGTTTCTAGAGAAAGCTGTTTCTTTTTTGCCATTTTTGACCTAATATTGACCTTAAGACATGCCAGTTTATTGCATACTGTGGCAACTCAAAAACAAACACAAAGACGATGTTGAGCTTTATTTAATGAACCAAATATTTTTCAGCTGTGTTTGATATAATGGCAAGTTAGCAATTTAGCATGATTACTCAAGGATAAGTTGTTGGAGTGATGGCTGCTGGAAATGGGGCCTGTCTAGATTTGATCAAAAATGACTTTTTTTCAAATAGTGATGGTGCTGTTTTTTACATCAGTAATGTCCTGACAATACTTTGTGATCACTTGAATGCCACTTTGGTGAATTAAAGTACCAATTTCCTTCCGAAACAGCAAAATCTGTACATTATTCCAAACTTTTGGCCCCCAGTGTATGTCGTGAAAAAAGCAACATTTTATTTTAATTTTTTTCTCAGGGCAAGTGAAAATGTTGGCAGGTCAAGTAAGTAATCTAAACTACTGGCCTAACCTGGCCTCAAGACACACCCCTTACATGTGATATCACTGTAACAATCTCATGGCTTATTGCTTTAGTAGTTTATCGGTCAATGAGGACAGAGCTTCAATTCAATGATTTGAAAATCATCCCCTATACTTTTAAAGTAAACCCCAATGAAAGACACTTTAATAAACAACTTTGGGTGCAGTATATAGCACACTCCTTCAAACGGCACTGAGCATTCAGTCTCCACCTGCGACCCATTCAACAGACAAAATCTCTCAGAGATGTCAATATGTTGTATTGATCTCAATAAAACAAGAAATTAAATATTGACTGATTGCTCTCTTGTAGCGCTGCATCAGAAATAGCTAATGTGAAGTCCGCAAAAATCAGGCCAAAGTACACAACAAAAGCCTGTTTGTTCTTTGGAAACATTTTCACTTCTACATTCAGACGGCAAGTTGTTTTGGTTGAATAAACATGTATGAATTTAATTCAGGATTAATTATACAGTAGCGTTTTAACCTATCAAGACACCACAAGTGACATAACATGTGACATATTGTTCGCTACAAGCTTTACAGACATATAACCCTGGGGTTTTGCCTTTGCTGACAAGGGAAAATGAATGAGAAAATGATTAATGTTTGGAAGGAGAGGAAGGGAGATAGAAGAAAAGATGGAAAATTGCCAGAGAAAAAAATAATCCAATCCTCTAGACATTGGACACATCAGCATATTTTTTCAATTGTTTTATTACCTCAAGACATCTATCTTATGGAGAGAATGAAGTAGCCTATAAGAAACATTGAGGTTTATTCATAAACAATCACTCGTGAAGGCAGAACCAGCATCTAGTTACCAAATTTCATTTCAGTGGCTGATAGCAGCATTGCATAGAACGATATACAGTGTGGCAGTTTGTGTCACATTTTGTGTGCATGAGCGCAAGCATGAATGGACCAAGTATTTCATCAAAAAAAGGTCCATTACATAGCAGGTCTCGACAAAAAGGACAGTCTGTTGGGCAGCTAAACAAAAAACAAAAAAACTAAAAGCATCGGAATGGAACAGAACGCAGTGGTTTCAAAATGGCATTAACTTGGCACAGGGTCTTAAAAATGTGTCGCTTATAGCAGTACAGACACGATGCAATGGCCAAAAATGGCAAAGGTAATAGGTTTTCGTTTGTAAACACATTGATTTTGCAACATTTACACCTCTAAACCACACTGCAACGTAGGGCTGGGCAATACATAGAATATTAACGATATTAGCATGATGACACAGTAGCATAAAAACAAACATTTGTAACCGCTACACGTTATCATACAAATCTAAAAATGGGACACAGAATTACAGATCGGTAATGAGCAACATTGCAAACTGACAAATACACACTATACTTGCAGTATTCTGCCAAAATAAAAGCTTCAGAGGAAGGTGGCCTAAACGCAACAAAAATGTTGTCATATCTTCATAACAATTGATATAATAATACAATTATTTTATTGAAAAAGTAAAGTGAGTGAACTTGTTCACAATTTTTTCTTTACTACAAATATATATGCGAGTAAATATTGATTTTTATTACTGTATTGTTGTATTGGTGCATCTAAATGAAAATTATTAAATAATGTTCTTGTGATAATTTAGTGAAAAATTGTGAAAAACATGCCTTCATTATTTTTTGATTTTTATTTTATGCATTAAACATTTTGAATCAACTTGGCTACAATGACTGTTTGATTGAAATTATAGTTCCTTTAATGAAAAAATAATCACTTTTAATGCCATTTCAGAGCAAAAAAACAAAACAAAAAAAAACTCTAGATATATATAGGATATTGTCAATAAGCTGAAAAATATCGAGATATAATTTTTGAAGCCACAATCGCCCAGCCCTACTGCATTTTCTAACAACAAAAACAGAGCGTTTCGAAAATGCTTTCCATTAATGCATACTTTGGAAACCATGACGTTAAGAAACTGAGAACTTTTCAAATGAAAAAGGATTAGAATGAATGTGGCCTTAGTTATGAACAAACTTCGAATTTTATGCCTTATGCTTTAAATCTGCTGAAAAGCAAAGAATTGCATTATATTTTTTCTTTTCCCCTGTGGTGCCCTTATGTCGCATGGCGTGCCAGTGGCCATCAACTGCTTTTGAAATCCACAAAAACAAACTTCCCAGAAGCACACAGTGTGACAGACTCTTAAACAGACACAAAAAACACACACAGACAATACAATAGAGACAATGACAGAAGGAAAAAAATATACTGCCAGAAAGTGTGAGGGAACCATTAGGATAGCTATTAAGGCAAAGTCTAAAAACACACAGTGCACACAGACTAAAGTGACTATATTGCTGCAATTAGAGGTCGACCGATAGTGGATTTTACGATAACTAAATTAATTGGGAAAGGCCGATTACTAATTAACTGGCAGACAGTTTTTAAAGTCAATTTATAGAATGTCAAAAAATTATTATTCTTTCATTACTATGGTGGGCAAAGACAAATAGTGTAAAATGAATAAATCCCAGATGCAGTTTATGGTTTAACCAAAATCCCCCAAATACTGGGATAATAGTTTAAACAAGCCCGAAACACACCAGGGACTCTTATTTTGAAATGCCAAAAGGATGAAAAAACTAATCGCAACTATCACCATTGATTTTTGCAGATAACCGACAGTTCCAAAAAGCAACTATCGGCACCGATTAATCAGTAAAACCGATATATTGGTCTACCTCTAGTTGCAATTGATGAAAATTAACAAAGATATTCACAACATATGTGCAGAGATATTGCTGATGATAAAAAGTTAAGCAACACTGTGAATATCACAATGATTTTTATGAGCTTTTATTTTTTTCATCACGTTTCCTAAATACTACAGGTAGACAGATATAACTGTTACCGATTAATCAGTGCGGTAGTTGCTTTTTGGAGCTATCAGTTATCAGCAAAAATCTTTGCAGATAGTTTTTCTACAGTTTCTACAGTTAGAAAGGCTTTGTTCTACTACAGTATAACAGCGGCTTCTAAAAGTAAAATAAAAACAAAATCACTGACACCTTGTGGGGATTTGCTGCATCTAAATATTTCATCATTTCCAATCTACATCCATATCGTTATCTTCACTACAATGCATATTTTGTTATTCTGATTAGATAATCAAGTAATCTAAATTAAAGTGAAGGCATGCAAAGAAAAATGCGACTAGATACCGTCAGTACATACAGTCCATTGTATCTCCAACTTCATATCTTGTGAATAATAAAAACTTTATTCCTTTCTGGTGACATTTTTCATTTCAAATTAAGAGTCTCTGTTTTAATAAGAGTTGTGTTTCTGGGCTTGTTTATAGTAAAAAAGTCCCATGTTATGCAACATATCTCAATTTTTTCTGTTTATTACTGGGATTTTGGTTGAACAATAAACTGCATCTGGAAATCTTGTAGCATCTGTGCCCGTCATAGTAAGAAAACTTTTTAACATTCTATAAATCATTTCTAAAAACTATTGGCCAATTAATCTAAATTATCAGTATCGGCAAAATCCACTATCAGTCGACCTCTAATATTATGTCATTAGACTAGTTTCGCAACCTCACATCTCAAAAGTATGAGATCTTTTCTGTTGAAAGATGTTTTAATAGCACCTCTGATTTAAACTTCAGAAGTGCATTAGAGTTGGACATTTTGAACTGATTCATAGAAATGAATCGAACTTCATTTCAATGAAGTGATTCATAATACTGATTTAAAGATTCCAAAAGATGAAATTTAAGAGCTATAATTTATCACCCAGCCCTTCCCCACACTAAATATAATGTAATCAAGATATAGATATAAATATATCACCCAGGCAACTGCACACTATAACAGGCCAAACTTTGTCAAGCATGAATAAACTGCATCCATGCCAGCATATGTCTATCAAACATAAAAGCAATGTTGAGGGAGCTTTGTTGATACAGAGGGGCGACTGTTAGCAACGTCTGAATCAAAAGTGGAACAGGGAAAGCCCTGAGTGTAGACAAATAGATAATTAAATCAATTAATATCAATTAGAAAATGTGCATTTGGTGTGCAATCATCCAGTGCTCTGTGGCTTGCTTTCCCTTAAAGGCACATCAACGTACATTCAGCATAAACCCCCTAGTCACACTAGGCTTTGAATTTCTACACTATTCACTAATTTAAAAAACGTTACCAAAAAATTACAATTCTGTCAGCATTTACTCACACTTATGTTGTTCCAAATTCAAAATGACTTTCTTTCTTCCAAGGAACAAAAAATGAGATGTTATGCAGAATGACAAACTCAGTCACCATTCACTTTAATTTTTTTTTTTCATACAATAAAAAATGAATGGTGACTGAGTCTGTCATTCTGCCAAACATCTCCTTTTGTGTTCCACTATATATGTAATTCGGGCTTGGAACAACATGAGGGTGAGTAATCGATATAAATGTCTATTAGCAATCTAATTCCAGAAGTCTTAATTATTCAGGAAGACAACGCTTTCCAACATACTTTAACTTCAACAGTTCCTTGTGAGCTAATGATGCACAAACGATATCGGGAATAGTGCTGTGTAGTCAGTACAGACACCTCAGCATTATCCTGGTTCAGCAAGCAAGCGGAAACAATGTCTTTATGCCCAAATCACCCAGAGCAAACCCAAAGTCACATGTTTCCACAGAGATACTCTATTAAAGTGAGCTCTCTCACAATGGACATGTATGCCACTCATGCCCACAAGCAGAACTGGCAATTGCACAAACAGCGGGCAACAATCAGTCTCAAACCATTGAAAAAACAAGCTTGTATATGAGTGAGTTTGCATGTGTATGAAATTTTAAGAACTGCGTTAAGATACACTCCTTGTCTGAAAGACAGCCAGGCCTTTAACGGTCCAAACTCAAATGCATGGAATGGAACTGAAGTTGATTGGCTGAGGATATCCTGAAGCAGAGGTGAAATGTTTTAGTCAGTACATTTACAATAAGCAGTTATAATTGAGCTACGGGGGGGGGGGGGGTTTGCGTAGTCGATTTACGGTTTTCATTTGTCTGTCCAAGTACATGAGACAATGTGTAATCAAATATTAGAAGAAAAGACATCAGCTAAGAAAGTGTTAAATACAGGTCTGACTTGGAAAAAAGCTGACTGGTATGATTCCAGTCAGACTAAAGCATTTACATGTCATTTTAAAAAGACGATTGCTGTTTTAGTCCGACTGAAATCGAATTTTTAAAGTGTATGTAAAAATCAGTACAAATAGTAAGGTGAAATTAACCTACAAAAGTTAACCTCCCTAAATTTGACTGCATATTAAGATGGGATAGGGGAATTAATTTTAAACATCCACAAAATGACACACATCAGCTCTAAATTGTTGGTTGGCTAAAAAGAGCATCCAACAGCAGGCAATGAATGAAGGCCACTTATCTCCATGCTTCAACAGCATCGGAATCAAATAGCAAAATGTCACATCTAGGGATGGAGGCTGACAAATAACTCTAACCAAACTATCAATCACAAATATTAGTGCAACTGACAGCAGCTCACGGCCGCCACGCTCCCCTGAAAAAGCTGCCTCTCAAAATGACACTCATGCCGCCATTTCAGCTCACTGGCTGACTAATTAACCAACGCCCACTTCATCTCAGCCACAATAGTTCCAGAGGGGTTTCTACAAAGCCGATGTTAATGCCTGTTCACACCAAAAATTATAACCATAACGTTTTAAAAAACAGAGAATAGCAGAGTCCACACCACAACTATAACGATAACGACACAGAGGAATTTTATCATTGGCATCGAGAAGTTGGAGGACATGGAGAACCGTAGCCAGCGGAATAACATCCGTATTGCCGGAGTTCCTGAGGGAGCAGAGGGACAGGACATGTTGAAGTTCCTGGATGGGCTCTTTCTGAATCTGCTCGACATAGCAAGCCATAAGCTGGAAATCGAGCGAGCTCACATGGTTCCTGCTCGGCGATCCAGGTAGGGAGACAAGCCCTGATCAATTCTGGCCAAATTTCAGAGATCATCCGATAAAGATCTTGTGATACGCGAGGCGAGGAGTAAAGGAAGGCTTTCTTGGAAGAACCACAGCATTTTCTTGTTCCCATACTTTGCGAATTCGACAAGAGAGAAACGTGATCGATTCAAAGAGTGCAAGAAAGTTTTACATCAACGGAAGGTCGCTTTTGCACTGATATTCCCGGCCAAATTGAGAATAGATGCTAAGGATGGCCGTAAAACATTCACATGCCCACAGCAAGCGATGTCCTTCATAAAATCAATGGAGTAAGTCATCTTGTTAAACTCACGTTGCAGCCAAGTGGACTGGCTCACTGAACATTTGCTTGACTGTTTGAGAAATCTGCACGCTTTTTGTGCTGGTTCCGCCTAGTGGCTGGAGTTTGTTTTATAGATTATCTTTTGCTGTGTAATTTTTTCTCAAAAAATTTGTATAGAAACAGGGGTTCTCGTAGGCATGCATGCACTGTTCAAGTTTGGAGGGATGGACACCAGTTGGCGCTGTCGTGCGCAGGGTTAATGCACACGTTTTTCTTTTTTCTGTTTTTTTTTTTTTTTTTGCTCTAGGGGATGTTTGGGGATTGATTGTTGCACTAATGTTGGAATGTGGTCTTTATAATCTTGTTTTTGACACACAATAAATTTTTTCTTATATGTCAAAATGTCAAATGTCAATATGAGTGGATTGTCTCTCTCCATGTGAATGTGAATGGGTTGGGGCACCCATAAAAAGAAGGAAGGTTATTTCTCTTCTTAAGCGTAAGAAATATGATATAGTGTTTCTTCAAGAAACGCACCTTTCTCTGCAGGAAGCTGAAAAATTTGGGAAGATATGGGGTGGGAATGTTTTCTATAGTGCTGGCTCGAGTAAGAGCAGGGGAGTCAGTACACTAATAAGTAAAAATCTACAATTCAAATGTCTCAAACAGATTAAAGATAAATTAGGAAGAGTCATTATAGTTTTAGCTGAAATTAAGGGGCAAAGTCTTATTTTGGCTAATATTTAAACACCTAACTTTGATAATCAGGGCTTTTTTTTTATAGATCTTGAAGGGATGTTGCAAGCCACTGGCACCCCTCATGATATAATATTGGGAGGAGACTTTAATCTTCACAGGATGTGTAAAAATATTGGTCTTACAGATATTTGGAGACTTTTGAACACATATGGGAGGGACTCTAAATTTTTTCATCAGTCCATAAGATTTACTCTAGAATAGATATATATATATTTTTCTTATCTAATTCCCTCATTTCATCTGTTGCTGATTGCTCAATTGGAAAACTTCTGGCTAGATATATAAGAGAGAGAGAGTCTTTTTCTACCATTCCCTCATTGAAATCTGCTGGTGGTGAAATATTTACATTAGCCATTGATATTAATAATGCTTTTAAATAATTCTATCTTGATCTACTGTTGAGGATATTAGAAACTTTGTGGAACCATTAGAACTTCCTAAACTGATGACTGAGCAAAAAAATTCTCTTGATTCTGAGATAACCTTGGAGGAGCTTGGTGAGGTAATTAAGGCCTTGCCTACAGGCAAGGTTCCAGGGCCAGATGGCTTTACCGCTGAATTTTTTAGATCTTATGCTACAGAACTGGCTCCACTTTTGCTAGAAGTTTATATGGAATCATTAAAGAATGGTAAGCTTCCACCACCCATGACGCACGCCCGGATCAGTCTGATTCTTATAAAGGACAAAGATCCAAGTGAGTGTAAGAGTTACCGTCCAATTTCCCTGATCCAGCTAGACGTTAAAATATTGTCAAAAATTTTGGCTAACTGATTAAGTAAAGGTATAACATCTCTTATACACATATATCAGGTGGGCTTTATTCGGGGCTGTAGCTCTTCTGATACCATTAGACGTTTCATCAATATCATGTGGTCAGTGGTGAATGATCAGACTCTGGTCGCTGCCATCTCACTTGACGCTGAAAAGGTGTTTGATATGGTAGAATGGGATTATTTTTTTAAGATTTTGGAAATGTATGGGCTCAGGAATACTTTTATTGGGTGGATTAAGTTACTTTATAGACACCCCGTAGCGGCGGTTCAAATGAATGGATTAATTTCAGATTATTTTATTCTGGATAGGGGCACCCGGCAGGGTTGCCCACTTTCCCCCTTATTGTTCTGCCTTGCCCTGGAACCATTAGCAGCCGCGATAAGAAAGGATGATGATTTCCCAGGGGTGGTGGTGGGAGGTATGGCGCATAAGCTTTTGCTTTACGCAGATGATATTTTATTATTCGTCAACGACCCTACTAGCTCTATGCCTTGCCTCCACAGAATTCTCAATTCCTTTTCTAAATTCTCAGGATACAGTGTGAAGCTTTGGCTCTGACAGCGTATTGCCCTGTAACAGCTTTTCAACCGGGCGCCTTCCAGTGGCCCAAGCTTAAGTTAATTTTGACCCTTTAATTAAAAGGTTTTCAAGTGAAGTGAACAGGTGGGCTTCACTACATTTATCTATGACTGGGAAGGTTACTGTTATAAAAAATGAATTGTATTCCAAAATTCATACAGTCTCTCCCCGTGAAGTTCCCCTCTTTTATTTTAAACAATTTGATAGTATAGCTAAATCCTTTATTTGGAATGGTAAACGCCCTCGGTTGCATTTCAGTAAGTTACATAGGCCATTAGACATTTGGCACATTGGTCGCTTCCACCTGAAAGAGCCCCTCCCTGGTTCTTTATTGAACAGGAGGTCCTTGCCCCTATCTTGCCATTGCAAAGTCTTTCTACCAAGCTGCCCAGAGAAGTAAAGACACATCCCATTATCTCGCACGTACTTTTAGTGATTGCTAAGGGTGTTGCTATGCTGGGTGACCTGTATGAAGATGGAGCATTGAGATCCTTTGAAAATATAATACAGTGGTTTGGGATTCCCAGATCTAAATTCTTCAGCTACTTACAGCTGCGCCATCTACTCTGTACCACCTTTGGGTGTAGTATGCACCCCCCTAAAGCGGCAGACACTCTTGAGATGGTGCTTGCTGTTTTAGAAAAGGTCATGAAGCTTTAGAGTACTATTCCTGGCTAATTCAGAGTCTAGGGGACAGGGTTTTAACATCGCTTAAGAAGTTATGGGAGAGAGACTTGAATTTAGTACTGGAAGATGGAGAATGGGGTAGGATTTTTTTAAATGCCAAGTCTATGTCTAAGGATGCAAGGGTGCGCCTCATTCAATTTAAGATTCTGCATCGTTTTTTTGGACTCCCTCTAGATTGTATAGGCTTGGCCTTACAGACACACCTACCTGCTGGCGATGCCAGTTGGAGGATGGGTACATAGCCCATGTTTTTTGGTTCTATACTAAGTCTCAAGCGTTTTCGTCGAGGGTTCAGAATTTTATCTGTGAGGTTGAGCACTCAGATTTTATTCTGCCCCAGACTTTGTATTTTGGGTGATGGGGCGGGTATAAACATAAGGCACAAACATATAAAAAACTGGGTCCTTACCAGCGTGCTGTTTGTTTTAATTTGAGTATGGAAATCAATAAAATTGTTAATGACAAAAACAAAACAAAATGTACACTCAATATTTAAAAAATGTATAATATATATATATTTTTTTAGATTTACAGTGATAAATAAGGCGGAAACTCGTCATCACAGTCTGTGAAAAAGGTCTATTATAACAGATAAATGGCATAAAAAAAAAATAACCTTCCAACATTGTAATCTTGACATGGTCTTGACATGGTCTTGAGCAGGTGAAAAAATATTTACTAAGCAGAAGCATTAATTATTAAATCCTTTCCACCACCTCAAGCTAAGAAAATATTAGGTCTGAGCTGGCTGTACATCAGCTGGGCAGCTGAGAGCTTTGATGACACTATAGAGCTGGAGGAAGGTGAACTGCGGCAAAAAATATTATGGCTAATCGAAAGTTTAGCTGCTGGCCCAAGGAGATTGAATTGAAAAAAGTGGCACCATTTTACTTGCGTAATGTGACATATTTCTGAGTCATTCAGTGAGTAAAAACAATGTAGGACAGCACTCTATTTTGTCCATCATAAACAGACTGTAACGCGAAATATGGGCGGAACATGGTGGTTGAAGGGAAGGAAATTTTTTTTTTTTTAATGGCCTATGCAAAATAGATAGTGGGGTGGCCAATAAGCCAATGCCAAAGTAAGACCATTATATATAATAAAACTGAATGGTAGAATTTTACAATGTACAATATTTTTCTATAGCATTTATTAATGTTGGTTGATGTTAATTTATTAAAACATAATTGCTCCTTGTTAGTTCATGTTAGGGCCACACTTCATATTAGGTGGCCTTAACTACTATGTACTTACATTAAATACATAAAAGATTATGTATTTACTGTGTAACTACATGTTGTTCTGCAAACTTCCCACATTTGCTGCTACTGAGGCTGAGGTCGAGGTAGGTTTAGGAGTAAGGGTAGGGTTAGGGTTAGAGTAAAATTCTGGGTTGGGGTAAAGTTAACAATGTAACTACAAATGTAATTAAATACAGGTACTTTCATGTAATTACAATGCAACAACATGTATGTACATAAGTACATTGTATCAAATGGTTAAGTACATAGTAGTTCATATACATTAATGTAAATGCATCCAACTTTTATGATCATATATTAAAATTAACATTAACCGAGATTAACGAGTGGTGTAAAAGTATTGTTCATGTTAATGTTAGGGGTGGGTAAAAATATCAACAACAACAAAAAAGAAACATTTAATTCTAATCAGGCATAGCACAGATGAGATAAAGCCATTGGAATCTCTCTCGTTAACATGCGCTTATTTAAATACGCTGTTTACAGAAATGCAGGATTCCCTTAAAGAGACAGTACTGGTTTTTAGCACTTGTTCAACAAATCAAATGTAAATACCTGTAAACATACATATTATGCAATTAAACAATACAAATATAACAAAATATAATATATGCAATATAATATTATACTTATTGATTAAATACATTGATTTTGTAATTTTTAAAAAGCTAAAATGCAACCAAAATGATGACAAACTAATAAAATATAACTAGTAAAATTTATATTTTCATATTGCACCTAGTTAGAAGGTCCCCTGTATTATTCACAGAATTAGCTAGGAGAGAATTGATTTCATATGTAAGCAAAAGAATACCCATATGAATCAATATCGAATCGGAATCGAATCAAATAAGGAAATCTGTATCGATTCAAGGGGTGTAACGGTTCTCGGTAAAAAACCGAACCGTACGGTTCACCACCAATGGTTCAGTAAGCATTTGTACCGCGGTTCATCTCAAGTTTAATGCATCTGGATCATACAGGGTGGCAAAGAAAATAAAGCGCCAAATAGCCATGCGCAGTTATAACCTCAGCTAATGCACCTCTATCGCTCTGTAAACATGCTCTGCTTGTTTCAGGTGGGTAAACTTTCTACAGAGAGAAGCTGTCCTATTAACTAAGTATGTTAAATCAGTTAATGACATCACAGTTCTGCACACATTAGTGTGAAGTTGAAAATGGCAAGCTGAGAAAACAAGCCGCAAGAGAGAAGCCCCTGCGTCATTTACGTCTCCTGTCTGGGAACTTTTTCTTTTTGCAGTCAATCTCAACAGCGATGGTCAAAAAACCTTTACAAACAGTGCCTGTTTGCAGACATTGCTCGACGTGAGTGCCGTATACTGGTAATATATCGATGTTTGATTATTTATTTACACTGACATCACCCGAGGATATATAGCGCGCGGCGCAAACGGGGCCGCAGGTGAGCCCGAAACTGCACACAGACACACTCCCTTCCGTATTTAAGGAACTCAGAGCTAGTTCTGACAGACATATAACAATAACTAAAGTACTTGGAGTGTTCATTGTCAAAGTTATGTTGCCCTACTCCATTGATGAAGATGTGGGATTTCCGTGTATGATTAAAACACTCGTATTGCCTTACGACATCCCTTCTAGCATCCATTTTAACAGCATGATTTTTCCTTCTATAGTGATGTACAGCTTTTGAATGTTGAATATATGTTGAGTATGAAATGCCCTTTATGTTGACCCATGTAGCATAAATGCAGGTATTAAGTTAAATGTTGAGTTAGTAATTAGAGAAAAAATTAAAACTTTAAAGGACACTAACAAAATGAACCATGGTTTTATTCAGTAATACTGTAGTAGCCATATAGTAACCATGGTTTTACTATAGTAATATTGTAGTAGCCATGACTGAAGTAACAATGACTGCTGTCACCATTGATTTCTGCCAAGAAATCATAGTTTTGATACAATTAACCATTGTTTTACAACAGTAATACTGTAGTTTCAATAGAGCAACCATGATTTTACTGTAGTGTTGTAACCATGACAGTAACCGTGTTAATTTTGTGGTTACTATGATTTTACTATAAATACCATGGTTAAACTATGGTTACTGTAGTAAAACTAGTGCCTGACTGATTTATCGGTCGGCCGATATTATCAGCCGATATTAGCCTTTCACTGATATATCGGTATCGGCGTGTATGTTTTCCGATATGCACAGATATGAAAACTTATTTTTCAGAACATATAATGCAGAAAATAATGCTTGGGGTGATTAAGAGTTGGTGTCATAACGTAGTTTGTCCAGCAGAGCGCGCTCCGACTCCACTGTTTAAAGAGCTGAGTTGACGGTGGTTCTGCATACAGTGCGGAATTAAGCGGTGCGGAGTTTAGCAGTGTCTTCTTGGTAAGTTGTGAAATACATACTGGAAAGTTATTAAACAATGACCCCATCATTTTCCCTTTTCAATATAACTAATATAATGTTAACCTAGTCCCTGACAACCATGTCACTCATGTTCATCACATCTGTTTGCTATGTTAGCCAGCTATAGTTTGTCAGTGCAGTCAGTAACGCTGCAGATTGAAAGGTAAACATCAGAGCATCTTTTTGCAGCTCAACAGACAACGGTGCGGTGGTGGATTGTGTCTGTTGAGTGTTGATTTCACGCTACGTTGTTACCTAGTTGGTGAGACGCAATGCTGGAAAGTAAATGAAGTCCATCTTTTACTCTCCGTGACAACGAGCTTATAGCTAACTAGCTAACCACGTAGCTACTTTCATTCCTTGTCAGCTAAGTGGAAGCTAATGTGTAAACATGTATTCACCAAACTGTTTTGTTCAGGATTCGCAGTTTGGTACCCCCTTCAATCGAACAATTCCAGTCGTTGCATTTACAAAATGTAATATTTAGAAGTCTGATTTTCCACCGTTGAAAGTTTCCCCCTAACTTGTATAGCAGAATATGGTGCAACACCGCTGCCGCTGTTTATCTCTTGACTCGGCAGGTGTAAATGTTTCTTGTTTTACAACCTGCCCCTAATTGACTGGCAGTATTAAAATAGTCAGCATTTGACTGCTACTAAACATACAGTACTGATTTTTATTTAGCTATCATTTTAATTTATTCTTTATTTAAATGGCCAGCAACCTACTGATACTGAACATACAGTACTGATGTTTATTAAGCTATTTATTGTATTTTTATTTATTCTTTATTTTCTGTGTTCATTTCTAGAATTGGTTGACAATGTATAATAATAATGTAAAATATTCTTTGATAAAAATATTTGTTTAAGAAAGCAGCCTTCTGAGTACCTTTGCATAGTCATATCGGTGCAAAATCGGTGCACAATCCACATAGAAAAGGTCTGTTTTCATTCCAGCTCAAAAATTAACTATATCGGCCACCATATCAGTAATCAGTGAATTTTCCCCCCTCTAAAATTCGTATTGGTCTCAAAAATCCCATATCAGTCGGGCTCTAAGTAAAACCATGGTGATTTGTAGTGAGCAAATCTCTTTAAGTGTTTGTTACCAAATATAATATTTTTAGTTTGGATTTGGCAGTAATATTTTTTTTTTTCTGAACATAAATACCCAACCGTACAGAAACCGTGACCCTAAAACCGTGATACAAACCAAACCGTGAGAAATTTGAACCATTACACCCTTAATCGATATCCAGCCCTAGTTAATGCTGTTAACTATAGTCAACAAATACAACCTTATGGTAAAGTGTTACCATTGTAATATTAGCAAATAAGATGTACAAAAAATTAGTGAATTTAACTGAACACAAAAAAGAAAAAGAAAAAAAAGAAAATACACACTACCCTATAAGGCTGTCAGTAGATTTTGGAACTGATACAAGACTGAACAACCACTTCCATTGACTTGGCCAACTAAGCAGTTATCAGCTAAATCCGATAATCTCAAAATAGCTAAACATTGGTAGATTAATGGGCCTGACCTATATACCTTTAATACACTTAGAGGGTTCGAAGCAAGTTATTACAAACAAAAAAGACAAAGATTTGACCAATGAATCATGCACAACAAGACCAGGAACATGGGTTAAATGCATTCACAATGAATTCAATATGAATAGATCATACAATTCAAACATTTGAGCTTTGAGCATTTGGATTCAATCATTTTCAAATGCTTATTTTATCATCAAATCTTTCCCAGATGGCAATCGTCATTCAACAATCCTACAATAAGGGACTTAGAGTGAGTAACGTTTAATTATGCGGAGAAACCACACTCATGAAATCAATCCGAGACAGTTTCAGTCTTGCTGTACTCTGCCACACTCTTGCCGGCAAAGAAAAACTGGCTTTAACAAGCTCTAAAACAGTATGAGGAATTGGGAAAGATCTCCCACCCGCCCATAAGAGCTGACTTTTACAACTTCTCCAGTGTCTAATGTTTACACCCGTAATCCCTTGCCTGTCAGAGAGGGCCATGTTCCAGCCCCAGACCGAGGGTGAATGAGTGTGCAAGTATTTATTCACATGAGCTGCTGATTTATGATTCTGGGGAAAGCCTCTCTGACAAGCTACTCTCCTGCATAACAGGGCCCAACCATGAATTGCATAAAGCACAGAGACCTGTAAAGTAACCTGACAGCACTTATAAACGTGCATTTGCAGTGGGTAAACTCAAAGCACTACGAGAAGAGATGGCCCTCAAAAAACAATAAAATGAAGAGGGACTCAAATATTCATTTCACTGAGAGAGAATGTGAGAGAGAGAGAGGAACAGAGCCAGCAGATAATAAACAGACATTCACCAATGCTTAAAGCAAAAACTAACACACTGTATGTAATGATCAGCTGTATGACACTCCACTCTTCAGCTCTGTTAAGAATTCGAGTTTGTCTTTCAAGTAACCTGCAACATACCCGTGTCCAAAAATGCATATTTCCCTACTCTATAGTAAAGTAGGATGTCAATCAAGTTGCACGTTTGAATCCTCAGTATTTATAAAACAGTAGGCGAGAAATACCCGGATGATCTACTGCATCCGGAGAGATTCTGAAGTGAGCATCCACTGGACACTTTAAAATCTCAAAATTCAATGGAGGCTGTGGAGACATCATATTCAAAATGCTGAATTAAAGAAAAAACGGAGGAGAACTGTGGGTCGGGAGGCTCTTTTCAACTGTAAGTGCTACAGTACACAACACCAAGAAAGTTGTTCCTTGTGATTTAATTGTACTTGTTTAACAAATCCAGAGTAAATAATTTTGGCGGTGTAAGGGGGTTCAGTGGAAAGGAGGAGGCGAGAACCGGCTTGACAACTTAAATAATAATTTAATAAATAACTTAAAACACACAACCAAAAACACACAGCACAGCTGCCTGCAATTCTCTCTCTCTCGAACTGTCGTCCCCGGCCGCCTTTATCCCTCGCGTGCCCCATCAGGCTGATTGGGGACCGGGTGTGTCTCATTCCAGCCCGGCCCCGCCCTCCTCGGCTCTACACTCCTCCCGGCGTTGCCTCAGGCCGGGGAGCCCCCAGCATGACGTACATCCCCCACCCTTCCTCTCCGGGGGGGGCGTGCCTTACGCCCTGACTGCCGGCGGGTCATCCCCGCCTTCCTCGACCTGGGAGGAGACAGGAGGGGAAAAACAACAAAACAAAATGGCGAGGGAAAGGCCAACACGGAGCGACAGATAGAGAGAGAGAGGAGAGAGAGAAAAAGAAACTCACCGGTTCTCTGATGCGCCATCGCGTGGTCCTCGATCACTACTCCACCCTCTCAGGCGGACTGCAGCCGCTCCTCCCCGGGCGGACCGGAGTCAGACCTCCGACCCCCAGCGGACAGAACGCCCCTCCGCGTTCCCGGCGTCCCGTGGGGACACTCCTCCGCCCCTGGCAGCGGCCCTACCACTCCAGGCGGTCGGGGAGTCGCTTCCCTCCTCCCCCCATGGACGGTGGTCTTCTCTCGACCCCTCCATGTTCCCGGGGGACAGCAGGGCACTCCTCCGCCCCCGGCAGCGGCTCCCTCGCTCCAGGCGGTCGGGGAGTCCCGTCCCCACTTGCCTCGCGGACGGCGGCCGTTCCCCGTGTCCGGGTGGTCGGGCTACTCCGTCCCCCGTCGTACGGCAGCGGCACTCCCCTGGGTGGACGGCAGTGTCGAGGACTCTGCGACGGGAATCCCTCCTCCTTCCCGGGTTTCGGCACCAGTGTAAGGGGGTTCAGTGGAAAGGAGGAGGCGAGAACCGGCTTGACAACTTAAATAATAATTTAATAAATAACTTAAACAAAACACACAACCAAAAACACACAGCACAGCTGCCTGCAATTCTCTCTCTCTCGAACTGTCGTCCCCGGCCGCCTTTATCCCTCGCGCGCCCCATCAGGCTGATTGGGGACCGGGTGTGTCTCATTCCAGCCCGGCCCCGCCCTCCTCGGCTCTACAGGCAGTTGTTGTTACTACATCATATTTAAGTCACAGGACAACACTCACGTTCCCATATGAAGAAGCCTGTATGTCTCGGAATATATTCTATTCACCTGCATTCCTAAAGAATATACTTTTTAATCATCCAAAGAGTACGTTCTTCATTAAAAGCAGTGCATGCTCTGACATCATGCGGTTTCAAGCACTGCCAAGGTGGTAGTCTTTCAGCACCTTTCTTTTTGTCAGTCAAGACAACTCTTTTCGGAGCTCTTTGTAGTTTTATAAACCAAGGCCTTTTAATCAGTAGGTAAACTTTTCTCCATGGATTTGTCATGGCAAATAATTCACTATCCAGATGAACAATGGGAAAAAAAGTGTAAAACAATCGGTTTAATTTGATTTTGTCTCAGCCATGCAAAAAGTATTAAGAAAGTAGCTGACTTGAGCTCCTGTGGCGTAACACACTGAAAAAAAGGCAAAGGCCTTCTATGAACAGCAAATAGAAGGGGTCAGGGCCTGACCGAGACCCCTGCCGAGAGAACATTGAGGAAAGCAGATGTCATCCCAGATCTACCCATGACGCATTCATGACGGGGCTTTACCACACATCCAGGCTGTATACCTGACTGAAGGAGGAATAAAATGGAAAAAAAAAAAATGGGATAAATGGAATCATTTTAGCTTGCTGTCTTCTGCAAATTGTATATAAATTCGCTATTAAGCATTCATTGAGATGCAATCTGACAGTCTAAGCCTTCCAGGCAGAATAAGGGGCTAATATAACGCCAACTCTATACTTGCTTTTGGAAGCAGCGGGACCAAACGGCAGTTGACTATTTGGAAAAAGCTCACCATGGTATTCCAGCAGCCAAATGTCTGGGCAAAAATGGCAGACGAATGAAGCTGGTCTGTTTGGATACGGAATAAATGGCACCCTGGGGTTGTTTGGCCTCCAGTCTGCTGCAAATACAGAGCAAGAGAAGAAAAGCCTAGAGGACTTTTGAAAGAGCCCCCTTGGTACAGTGTCTTTGGTTTAAGAGTGTAAGCCAACACATAATCTGTTCCACCTGAGGAGGTTTCGGGACATCTTCAAGATGGTGCCACAACATGTCAAGCTCTGGGCAAACACATAACATCTCTGTGGGCTTCGCTGACCCAATCACTTTCGTATTTCATCAGTGTCAATAGAAAATTCCTCTTTTTCACTAAAGCAAGTACACCTCTGGGATATGCATTTTGGTCATTTTGTACCTGGAAGATGTTGAAAGATTGAATTCATTTCATTTGTGTGGTATAGGCTAAGGACACCAGTGTGGATCTACAAGCTTTATATGAAATACTGTATTTTAGTAAAGTTGTTTGGTTTAAAATCAGTCTAACATCTCACTCGCGGCATCTGTTGTTCTCTGAACCACAGTTCATTACTTTTTCACATGAAATGAACCAAAGAATTGTTATGGAGTTGAGCATTAAAGGCTTATGTGACTCAAATTAGTATAATTGCTGACCGGTAGTTCATGACAATGTGTAGGCCTATTTAAAGATGCATATTCACAACATTGTTATAATAAATGGTACCAAAAACATTAAAATAATGTTACAAGTATCATTTTATTGAAGTTCTGAAAGATTTGTTACAGAATCGTTAGGGAACCAGGGGCCAGATTCACAAAACATTCTTAAGCATATAATTCTTCTTAACTATTTTCTAATTTTCCAAAAAAAGTTAAGAATATTTTCTATTTCCTATTTTTCTTAAAACATTAATATTGATAGATAAGAACTTAATATTTTTGTGAATCTGAGTTTCTTGTGTCAGTAAGATGAATCTCCATGGATAGATTCCATAAAGGAAATTATTATGACTGTAAGACAATAAACACTCCAAAAAAATTGCTCTTTGGCTGAACTTGATTCAAACATGGGCAGTGGTTCCATGTGTTTGAAATTAGTTTTCTTTACTTAAAATTATAATGTAATCTCAACACAAACACTTTGTGTAGAAAGAACCTAGTTGAATTGAGTAAACCCAACAAAATTAGACATGTCAATGTAACCCAAATAAATCTCTTATTTCTGTATGTGGAGTGGTGGTGGTGTAGTGGACTAAAGCACTGAACTGGTAAGTGGAAGGTTGTTGGTCCAATCCCCACAGCCACCACCATTGTGTAGTTGAGCAAGACACTTAACTCCGGGTTGCTCCAGGGGGATTGTCCCTGTAATCAGGGCACTGTAAGTCGCTTTGGATAAAAGCGTCAGCCAAATGCATAAATGTAAATGTATGTACAAACTAGTGAAAGTGACTGGTTGGAAGCACTACAGAGTGTACTTTGGTAACTTTGCTATGGTTGGCACAACATGGCTCAACAAACCATGCAATCAATTCCATGTGCTACATCTACCTGTCCTCATCATTAGCTCAAGCTCCACTCTTCACCATAATGGTAACCCCCAAAACTCCAACATAACAGAAACTCTAAATCTCAACATAACAAAACATTAAACACTAATAAGTATCCAGCTTTATATTCATCTTGCACAAAAACACATAAAATTTGATTTTAAGATTAATTGTCCCTACTGAGTCCCAAGCAAAGCATGCTGGGAAATGGAAATCCCCTGCCCAGTTTCATCAATGTTACATTAACACCACAAAAAGTATTCATTTAGTTCCAACTCAAATGGATTAAGTAAACTTCCATTTAACAAATTTAAATGAATAGAAGGCTAGAAATAATCAAGATGTGACAACATTTTCTGGAACTGTGTTGCTTTAGTTAATTTAAATGAAGTAAATAAAACAAGAAGCAAAAATCCTTTTGTTGACTTTTTTTTTTTTTGAGTGTATGACAAGGACGCATTAGTAAACCACCTGATTTCATTTAACTACACTAGGAATTATATCGTCCAGATTGATAGTGCTGTGATAATTTCTTGTCTTAGATGTTCTTGGTTCTGCGAGCAGACAAAATCATCCGTCAAGGAATCCCAGTAGCATTCTGTGCCGTGGCATCCTATATTTAGCTGACAGACCCTTTCAGAGAGATAAGAACATTGCTGACACATTCTTGAGCCTGGTTAACACAATTTCCCAGAACCAGTAATAAAATCAGCAGTCTAAGAAAGAGAAAACCTTATCTTTTCCAAATAATTATCATTCAATCAACAGCAACATTCCGGTGTCATGTCTACATAAAATGTAAATCTAATCACAATAAAGAAAAGTAGACGTACACTCGCTCTTTTAAAGATACTCGACTACACTGAAAAGAACTGCAGGGACAAAATATGCATGATAAATTGTACAAAGACAAATACACCACATAAATATAGACCAATATGTTTTTTCATTTAATTAGAGGTTGGAGTTCAGAGTTAATTATTTTATCTTAATTCAATGCAGGTTTTAATTAACACTACAATATATTTAGTCGGCAGCGAATTACAAGAGAATAAATGTAGAATATTTATGGTTTTCTAGATGCAAAGACAAATGCATAAAGTCAATATCACATGAATAGGGCTGTACATTAATTAAAAAAAAAAAAAAACACTCATTATATCCAAAAGGCTGTTGTTTAAATGTATTAGTGTGAAAGAATAGTGGACTGAGACCATATCACATCTAAAGTAGACCAAAAAGAGATCTGAGTTGGGCGGGGCAATTTTTTTCAATAAAATCTAATTTACGTTATGACAATTTATTTATTTATTTATTTTTTTTAATCGAGGTTTCACATTAAATTTTAGCAAACCCTTTAGTTAGATACGTGGTCAATCCACCAAAGGCAGAATAAGGAAGAGAGAAAAAATTAATGCCGCCCCAAAACTGATCAGCTGCACATATGTGCATGCACCAAATGAACGTAACATTGGTTAACAACATGGAGACGTTAAAGCCGGTAATATTTCCAGTGCGATTGTAGCTCGATTACATCCATCATGCATGCATACACTGGCTTTTTCCGTTTACAACTGGCCTCCGCGTTGTGCGCATGCTGATGAACAAAATGGGTCTCCTTTATTTTCTTTAAATACCCATAATAAAGCATTAATTATGTGTCAGTTGCAGGCGCTTCATATCAAATCATACGGATATGCTTTAAATATGAGAATCAAACATCCACCACTCCTTTTTTACCATGATGATTCAGATACACAGTAGATCATAATTATTGCTTTGTTCTGTGATGAGTTTCAAGTGTACTGCAACTATAGCCAACATTTGGAAGCACGTGAAGCACGACTGAAGTGGTGGATACAGAGCCTATTGTCATATTGCGATTTTAAATCTTAATTCAATCAATTGTGCAGCCTTATTGGATATCATACCCATGTCTCAGAGGTCAAAGTAGCTTTTTTCCTTGTTCCATGTCCATTTTTCACATCTGTGATGCAAGTTCATTTACTGTTCAAAACTGGAAGAAAAAACTCTTCTAGACTGAAAATTTTCAGATGTCTGGACTATCTTCAGGCGTTTATGATTATACATTGCTTGATATGCAATTAGTACTTTCTAGTTAAACTTGAAAAATTCTAGATATACACTGGCAGACAAAAGTTTGGAATAATGTACAGATTTTGCTGTTTCGGAAAGGAAATTGGTATATTTAATTCACCAAAGTGGCATACAACCGATCACAAAGTATAGTCAGGACATTACTGATGTAAAAAACAGCACCATCACTATATGAAAAAATAAAACTTTTGTTTTTTTTTTTCCCCTTTTTCTCCCAATTTGGAATGCCCAATTCCCAATGTGCTTTTAAGTCCTCGTGGTCTCCTCAGTCTGGGTGGCAAAGAACGAATCCCAGTTGCCTTTGCGTCTGAGATCGTCAACCCGCGCATCTTATCACGTGGCTTGTTGAGCGCGTTGCCACGGAGACATAGCGCGTGTGGAGGCTTCACGCCATCCACCACGGCGACCACGCTCAACTCACCACGCGCCCCACCGAGAACAAACCACATTATAGCGATCACGAGGAGGTTACCCCATGTGACTCTACCCTCCCTAGCAACCGGGCCAATTTGGTTGCTTAGGAGACCTGGCTGGAGTCACTCAGCAAGCCCTAGGATTCGAACTAGCGAACTCCAGGGGTGGTAGCCAGCGTCTTTACCACTGAGCTACCCAGGCCCCCTCGAAAAAAGGAATTTTTGATCAAATCTAGACAGGCCCCATTTCCAGCAGCCATCACTCCAACACCTTATCCTTGAGTAATCATGCTAAATTGCTAATTTGAACTTTGTACTAGACAATCACTTGCCATTATATCAAACACAGCTGAAAGCTATTTGGTTTGTTAAATGAAGCTTAACATCGTCTTTACGTTTGTTTTTGAGTTGCCACAGTATGCAATAGACTGGCATGTCTTAAGGTCAATATTAGGTCAAAAATGGCATAAAAAAAACAGCTTTCTCTAGAAACTCATCAGTCGATCACTGTTTTGAGGAATGAAGGCTATACAATGCTTGAAATTGCCAAAAAACTGAAGATTTCATACAAAGGAGTGCACTGCAGTCTTCAAAGACAAAGGACAACTGGCTCTAACAAGGACAGAAAGAGATGTGAAAGGGCAGATGTACAACTAAACAAGAGGATAAGTACATCAGAGTCTATAGTTTGAGAAATAGACAACTCGCATGTTCTCAGCTGACAGCTTCATTGAATTCTACCCGCTCAACACCAGTTTCATGTACAACAGTAAAGAGAAGACTCAGGGCTGCAGGCCTTATGGGAAGAATTGCAAAGAAAAAGCCACTTTTGAAACAAAAAACAAAAAGAAAAGGTTAGAGTGGGCAAAGAAACACAGACATTGGACAACAGATAATTGGAAAAGAGTGTTATGGATCTTAACCCCATTGAGCTTTTGTGGGATCAGCTAGACTGTGAGGTGCATGAGAAGTGCCCGACAAGACAGCCACATCGATGGCAAGTGCTACAGGAAGCATGGGGTCAAATGCCACCTGAGTGTCTGGACAAATTGACAGCTAGAATGTCAAGGATCTGCAAAGTTGTCACTGCTGCATGTGGAGGATTTTTTGATGAGAACTCTTTGAAGTAGTTTAAGAAGTTCTGAAAAAAATGTTCAAATTGTAATAGTAATTTTTCACATTATTAATGTCCTGACTATACATTGTGATCAGTCGAATGCCACTTTGGTGAATAAAAATACCAATTTCTTTCCGTAAGAGCAAAATCTGTACATTTTTCCAAACCTTTGGCCGCCAGTGTAGATTTCTAGATAATCTTCTAGAAAGACTTGGTTTTGATAAAAAAAAAAAAATTAATTAATACCTACATTGGCTTAAAAGTATTTTGCAGTTTTCTTAAGTTATACTATTATTTCTGAACATCTGGGTTATTTTAAATAAATTATATTTAAAATACGTTGACAACTTCCCATGTGGTGCACATTTCTTTTTAACTTTTTTTTTTTTTTTTTGCATTTGTTTTGCATTTTTCTTACACACCAACGTTTCCTATAATGAAAAGAACTTTGACTTTTCTAACCAGGTTGCCTTGCATTATAATAAATAAAATATGTTATTTGAATCATGTTGCAGTAACTCAGTTGAGTACATTTAAAAGTTGAAAAATCGACATGAATCAGTCATCTTTAAATTTGGAAGATTTTTTTTTATTTTATTTTTTTTATAGACCAGACCTAGATCTGAGTGCCTTTTCAAATCAAGGTACAATGTGAATGCAAATAGAACTGGATTCTTTTTCACTCCCTTTACTTTTGGTTCAGCTGAAAAGATCCTAGGTTAGTTCTATTAGAGAGGCCTCTAGAGAGAATTATTTCTACTATAATTATTTGTAGACAAAGATAATTGTTTGCTTGTTTGTAGCTCTTTTGCATTCAGCCTTTTTGTTCTTTCAGCCTTGATAATGAAAGCAGCAGCAATACAAGATGTCAAAATATTTTATATTGCATATTTGTCAAATTAACAGCAATATGATCTTTTTCACCAAATCATGCAATAAAGTGATGACCTTACATCTGCAAAACCGCCACTGTTCATTTGTTGCAGCGAGTTGATCCAATTTCCACCCAACTATCATAAATACCCCGTAAGTCTACCAACAGCAGGCAGCCTATTTCCACCATTACAGGAGAGTAAAATCTTTGTAGAGGGCCGAATCTCCATTGATCTGTGTGAATGCATATCGGGGAGACCACTCTCTGGCCCAGCGGGGAGCAGCATGTCTGTGTGTTGCTGACCTGTGTTCATTTCTTACAGAAAGTCAAACACAGACAGCCTTAGCAACAGCTTGAGCAAACGGAGCACATCAAAAGACCTATTCACGCCGAGACAATATTATTTGCGAACAAATTTTGAATAGAATCTAGGGCTGAATATAGACAACTACTTCAGGATACGCATTTGATACAAGTGCCACGATTCAATACTTCGCAATAGATCACGATCTCTTGAACCCCAATTGAAACTGCAGCAAATGTGCAAGAGAC
This sequence comes from Myxocyprinus asiaticus, assembly GCF_019703515.2. Lineage (NCBI taxonomy): Eukaryota > Metazoa > Chordata > Actinopteri > Cypriniformes > Catostomidae > Myxocyprinus > Myxocyprinus asiaticus. Next base: position 44,191,626 of record NC_059353.1, on the reverse strand, counting down.
AGCCAGCATGTCCTCAAGATAGAGTGAATTAGTGAATGCAGAATAAGTTTTTCTTTCTTGCGTTGTTTGCGCAACTGTTGTCTCGTACATAGAAGTAGCTGTGATCACACTGAGAAATGCTGTTTTCAGACGACCTAAACTTTAGGAATGATATGAATGCACACATGATAAACAAATAAATATTGTTAGTAGTATCGAAAGTATCAATATCATTTTGTGAGAAATTGCTATATATATATATATATATATATATATATATATATCGATATACACTAACTGAGCACTTTATTAGGAACACCTGTATACCTACTTACTCGTGCAATTATCTAATCAGCCAATTGTGTGGAAGCAGTGCAATGCATAAATTCATTCAGATACGGGTCAGGAGCTTCAGTTAATGTTCACATCAACCATCAGAATGGGGAAAAAAATTGGATCTCTGTGATTTTGACTGTGGCATGATTGTTGGTGCCAAATGGGCTGGTTTAAGTATTTCTGTATCTAGAGTTTACTCAGAATAGTGCCAAAAACAAAAAATCATCCAGTGAGCAGAATAGCATTTCAGAACACACAACACGTTGAACCACGAGGTGGATGGGCTACAACAGCAGAAGACCCCGTCGGGAACTTTATTAGGACCATATTGTTCTTAATAACATGCTCAGTGAGTGTATGATTTTATCGACAAACAGACCAAAGTTCTTTTTACGAAGAGCAGTCCGATTTTTCTTCCTCAGACAACAAAGAAACTTGACCGACCAATGAGATACGAGCTGCTGGTCCCTGAGTCGTTGCTGCTGCAAAATCACCCACGTTGCAAGTCTCATCTGTTTTAACGCTGCAAATTCGTTTGTCGATCCACACAACATACTCTACAAGTGTGAATTTGCTTTTTGTTCAGTGCAAAGAATATTAGTTTCGGTCTTGGTATGAATAGACCTTTCGTCTGCGATTCATTTCACATTTGGTGTGAATAGGCCTTAACCCGCCAGTGTGGCCGCAGCACAAACGTTTCCCAATCACTACCCGCATCACTCAAACAGAGGAACACGCATGCCCTCGAGCAGACCAGAGCAACCGTGCAGGATAGATAATCTCCAACTGCAGCAAAAAGCAGCAGAAGCAAATAAACTGGCTTGGTTGAAATAATTATGCACAGCTCAGCGCACAAAGAAGAAAATCTGTGGAAGAGGGTCCCGGGGTCCACAGCTGTACGCAAGACCGGAGACGTCAGCAGAAAAGACACAGTGTATCAAGCTGGATAACAGCCGAGCTCTCTGCTGTCCCTGCAAACTAAAGTACGCTCATGTCAGAAACACAATCGTTGAGAAGGCTTAGAATAGCTAAATCCCCCACAGCCTGTGGTCTGACACAGGCCTCCTACCAAGAGACAAGTGGTCCAGTCCTCCACGCGCAGACGTCCCTCAAGGACACATTACAAATCGTAAAGCAAACACGCATTGTTATGCGGCTCTCGAGGAGATAAGGAGGGCATTGTTTTGCCTTGTCTTTGATGATTTGCAATGTTTACCATGCTGTTGCATGTTGCGCTGGGGCTTCAGTTGTAGAAACCATGCCAGATGTGGCCTGGGCCAGTTCTGTAAAGCAGCGGTGGGGCTTATTCAAAGAGACAAGGGAGGAAGCTCCCCCAGGGCTTGAATATTCTCAAGACTCTACTGCTCCTCTCAATCAAGTCTGAAAATGTTTGTTAGGTTTATTTATTCACTTCAGCTCTCAATTATTAGTGCAAACCGCAAGATTACACAGCTGTACCTTGCATGTCCGCAGAAGTCTTTGCTTAACCGAGGAGACACGAGGCTGCACTAAGTGCAGGCCTTTTTTGGGCAGCACTTCTGTTCTGCCTGTCCATCAACAAAATCGAAAGCGGTCCATATTTTTTACCATGGGTCCCTACATCTTTCACTGGAAAACACATCTATATCCTACTACATATTAGTATTACAGCTCCACTTAAAAGTTAAATAAAAAAACAACTTACAACTAATACCATCAGACAATATGTTTATAAATGGTATTTTTATTTTTTTTATTATCAACTTTGGTTTGATTAAGCTGATATGGGAAGCAGATAATTTCAGGTCTTCTTTCTCCAAGTTCAAACAGTAAACTTTTCTATGCCAGGTTACAAAAAAGTACTAGACAGTTAACGTCTTTTCTGCTATATGCTGAAAGTGTTTCCTGCCATTTAAAGAGGGGGGGGCAAAAACACTCACAACAGATTCATAATATTGGCCATAACATTGGTACTCTCGGTAACTATTGTGTTGGCCAAGATTTTGATATTGTGCATTCATAATTTAAATCAACCCTGCGAATAAAGATCAATTCAAATTATGGATGCATGATATAGCCTATCCGTGACCATACTGGTATTGGACAATACTTAAAAAGTATTATCAGTATTAGCGAAAATTTATATATTAGTGCATTGAAATAAACCAATCAAATTGCATCTAAAACTATAAATAAAGATCATTTTTGGGATGCACATTATATCAGTAAACATAAAGGGATGCACAATATATTGGTATTTTCTATGCCAGGTTACACACGAACTAGACAAAATCTTTTCTACTGTACATTCTAATCTTCTGATGGAATTAAAATTAAAAAAGACAACAATAGATTCATGATATTTGCCATAACAATACCAAATATATTGGCCAACATTTTTATTTCAGTGCATCACTAACTGAAACCAATATGCAACTAATACTTTCAATAAAATCAGTTCTCTAACCTCAGCATCTATTTTATGAGAACTTAACGTAGAAGTCTTACATGGTTACCCATCGGCAAGTACAAAGACACTGTGTTTTCCCCAGGCTCACACACACTCAATACTCTAATTATACCATCATTGCTGAGCCCATATTTCTACATAATTGACACTTTCTAAAGTAGGGACTGTAAAACAGGGACACAATATTCCTTATTCAGGTCCACACATTACTAATGCAGACACTTTCCGCTTAACAAGCTCCAAACAATTAGGCTTTTGAGTTGGAGGAAGTTCCATCTCTGAGCCGTTACTGCATCATTAGGAGGAATCCAGCAGGAACTGTAATTCACAATCAGCAGTGCAATATGAAGCCCTAAGCTTATCCCGCACAGTAGAGAGAGCACGTCAAAACGGGCCACACCATGCACACTCAAGACGACTAAATTAATATAATTTAATAATTAATTAATAATTAATAATAATAATTAAAAATTTCCACCACATACAAGCAAAGATTCAATTAAACAATATGTACAACCAAATGTATAACAATGCATAATCAACAAATTATCTAGGACAAATTATGAAATGTTTATATATGCATTTCATTTATGAAATAGATTTGCATTTTCTGAATGAAAACATCAATGTTTGCAAAGCATGAAAAGAATAGTTTTAAAGTTTCAGGTAAGTTTAGGTTTTAGGCTTTGGTTCGGTGTAAACTAAATGTTGCATCAGAGCACTTTACCGCTGCCATGACTTTAAATTTATTTTTCATCATTTAAAGAAAGAAACAATCAAGAGTGTTTTTTCAAAAGGTATAATCGGCACAAAGGTTTGGCTAAGGTGAATGTGAGGGCATGTTTATTTTATAGCAAACAGACAAGATGACAGTTGGACAGGATGACAGGGTTTTGGTCAGCAGAACACTGACCTTACAGGCATGATATGTCAGAGGACACTCATAGACTAGTCATCTTTCTAAAGACCACAAGGTCAGTGCAAAGTCAACCAAATGAAAGGACGGTGGAGGGGTGGATGTGGAGCTCAAGAGAGGGAGGATAGAGATGAAAGAGAGACAAAAATGTTATCAAGAGGAAAAGCAATGATCTTGTCAGTGTGTGTAAACTTATGGTCTCTAGTGGGGTTCATATGTCCCTACTCTCTTCCCCAGCAAATTCTTTCTCCATAATAGCTACCGCAGCACTTTCACTGGTGCTTGCAGGCTCCAGACCAAAGCTACACTGTTTACACTTCATTTTCCAGTATTGACTGAAAAAGGCCAATCTTAGGACAGAAATGGGCAGTTAGCACAGAAAATACATATGCATAGTGTTTGCTGTGACATATTTGATTTGATTTGATTTACTGAATCTACTGTGCCACAGAAAAAGAAATTATTGAGTCTGCAGTCTGAACTGAATGATGAATTAAAAATACATTGGAAAATAATATAAAGACAAAAAACAGACAACATGTCTTTCTATTGTGTTATCTTCGCAGGCTGCATGCAAAAACAAACATGAAATGCGACCAGTGAGGTCAGACTGACAAACAAATTACTTTGAGCTAGTTCTTTTATGAATTGGTCAAAAAGACTCGCAAATGAGTTACTCATTGAATCTGTCAGAATGCGTACTAAATTAACCCAGACTTCAACCACATCAAAAACACAGTTCTGTAGAAAATACTGACATATGTTCAAAAGGATAATGTACGATTAGCCAATTAAGTCATTATAACAAAACACACCCCAACATTTATTTGAGTAGAAATTATGTTATTATGTGAGAAGAGAATGCAAAGGGACACGAAAGAGATTTGAAATTGGTGCAGTTTTTATAAGAAATTGGTTGCCTGGGACAACAGTCGATTATTCAGTTAACAGTCATTATACAAAAATATTTGACCACAGAATGCTGATCAGATTCATGCATTCCAAAGAGCTCTATGAAACAAATGTACATTATATATATGCATAACAGTTTGCCCTGGTTTGGAACTAGCAACTAGAGATGCACTGATATATCGGCTAAAAAAACAACAAAAAAAAACGGCCGATTTAAGCAATTATCTGCATAAACTGACATCGGCCAATTGTTTAAAAACAGACAACAATAAGGGCTAATTATTTCCTGTCAAAAGAGGGTGGAAAAAATGCATCAGACTAATTAGCCTACAACTCATGTTGTGTGTGAAAGAAAAAGTCTCTTGTGTGGAATTTCTTTGAATTTGGTGACAAAAACAGCAGTTACAATTTGTAAGCTTTGCACTGCTAGAATTTCACAAAGTGGAACTACTGTTAAAACTTGTAACACAATTCATTTGATTCCTCACCTCAAAGCTTGACACTGCAAGGAATACGAGTTTGTTAAAGCTTTAGCAGAGGTAGGGTCCTATGATTTCTGCGTTGTGGAAAACACGGACGGAATTGCGGAATCCAGTCATAAAAACAGAATTACCAATAAAATGCGGAATGTCAAGGAATTTGACATATTTGGGATAAAAATGTATAAATGCACATATGATCAAATAATGTTGTTATGTCCTAGTGTGATGCTTAAACCACAAAAGGCTGAGATTTAAGTAAACAAATATATGGTTTGCATGAGCTGTGCACTTTAACAGTAAGTGAATGTGAGAAGCCGCTGCTTATACACTAACCGCATCATTAATATAACGTGCGCCCTATGTGAGCATTAATGACAAAGAGCAGAGCACTTTATTCACTGGCATTTCTGAAAACAGCATCTTTAAATTAGCGCATGTGATCGAGAGGGACTCAAATGTTTTTATATCATGCGTGTTTCTTTTTTGTACCCCAATCCATGCTGACTTTCAAAGTTCAAGGCAGTACATTTGCTGAATTGATCCGTGTCAAGGCTTTTGACTAAATAAGAAGCCACACATCCACATTTGACTAGATATGCAGTCTAGCGAGGGAGAGAGAGATGCATGTATTTTTGTGAAAAACGCCCACCGTACTTGGACCACCGTAAATGCAGCAGCTCAACTTCATTTCAGCATCTGAAGCACTCAAACGCGGCCGTTACACCCTTTTCATCAGCCCATGAATAAAATACCACGAGAAACCCAACCATCGGAAATTCAAGAGGAAATCCAAGCCTTTACAATAAACCCACACTTTAATAATTGATGCTGTAGCATTTTTGCAAAACTTAATCCCAGTGAGCAAGCAAGTACAGTATACTGTATATAGGAGATATTTAAATGTTTATAAACACAAACATACACACACAGAGGCAGACATTCCACCCTTTGTTGAGGTAATATTCCTGTCTGCTGTGTTCCAGCTTTCTGTTCAGGTTCAAAATAAACGTTAGCGTCAGACGCCTGCAATGATCCACAACTGTGCCACAAGAGCGGCAGAAAGAGACGGAATTAAATGCTTCAGATCATGACTGGCTAATCCAAAACAAAACAGCCATTCGTTAATGAAAACGGGATGCAGCCAGACAGTCAAATCCTGTCGAGGTGGGTGTCATTATCCGGCCACTTACACTTGACGGCTCCAAACAGGCTTTCCCTTAGTGTTAGCCTCAGACGGCACACTCACAGAAGATCCACTGAAGTTTGATGCTTATTGCACACAACACTGGAAAATACTTGCGAAAATCACAAGCTTAATGGGTGGTTCATGGCCAGAAATATGCTACAATGTGGACTAGACTTTATTGATAATCAAAAGTCTGGCGATAAGAGACTAGCTTCCCCTGTACTCAGTCCATGAATAGTTTATTTACCACATTAGCGTTTCCTCTTTAATTTGGCCCAGCAGGAGGGCAATGCAGACCATGAGATGAGAAGGTCATTAGGGAGGTATCACTGAATCTTTTTAACCCTTTTTTCTCAGTCTGGTGCCATATATATTGGGCTGCTTGTTTAGAACGAGGAACGTGATTGTCACCTCATTAAAAAATGATGGTGCTGGTTAAGTGGCCTTTGTCTCAAATGCAGTGTTTAGTTTTAGTAGTCTAAAAATGAGGACACAGAAAGACCTTTGTACAAAAAGGGGAAAAATTAAACTAGCTAAATGTTGTTATGGGAAGCGATGCCGCTTTTCAACCTGTGGTGGACTGGTAGCGATGTGTTACAAACAAATGTCCAAACATTATTAAATGAAAACAATTTTTTTTTTTTTATAAGAGTAAAGCACTACTAGACACTTCAGACTCAATCAAACATCTGAAAATCAGCAAATGAATTGAACATGTTGCTAAGCTAATGGCGAAGGCACTCCCAGAATGCATTCAATACTCCAGAGTTCATGCTATGTTGCTTCAGAATTCAGTCAAAGCTAAATTTCTTGCACCATAATGCACTGTTACAATGTCTTAAAATGTTGCCTACATGGGCAGCTTAAAGGGGGTCATGAAATGGAGAATACATTTTTCCTTGATATTTAGACATATAAGAGGTAGCTGTACTATAAAAATAATGTAAATTTCAGAACTCAAAACTTTCTTCCCAGTCTAAAAAGAGCATTTATGGTTACCAACCTACTGAAACATCTCATTTTGAAATGTGTGTTTGTGGCTTCCCAAGACATTGCTCTTTTGTATTTACACATCCTACAACATGTGTCATCGCACCCTTGGCCCCACCCACTGGCGCAGTTCGAGAGACCAGGACAGTCAGGCTAGTGTGGTCAACTATTCCTGAACACCAAAGGAGACCCAGCTGGACTATTTTGTACTATTTTTGCATATAAACATGCACCAAACAGACATCTTTGACCATTTACATGTATTTCACAGTGCTTTTAAAAGACGCTGTGTCAAGTTACAACTCAGAACAGAAGACGCCATATTCTTTCATTCAGCTGCTCTGCCTCTTGTTGTTTTGAGCACAAACTTGCCCTGGACACGTTCTTTCGCACATTTGCACTATTTGTAATTGTTGGTATATTTAAACATGCACTAGATGGATGTCTTTGACCGTTTTGATGCGTTTCCAGTAGGGATGCTCCGATCAGGATTTTTACAGCCGATACAATCACTTATCTTCTTTTCACCTGATCGTCCAATACTGATCCCGATCATTTCACTTTTTATCAGGATCTCTGTCATAACTAGTTATATGCAAGCTTTCTGCACACTGTCACTATTAACTGAATTATCATTTTGCCTAGTATTTGCTGACAAAAACAGTTTAAAAGACTTATTATTTTTTTAAAGACTTTAAATCTAGGATAGGCAAACAAAATATTCTCTATATCAGGGCTACTCAACTTCGGAAAGGTCAGGGCTGGGCTGGTTTGAGTATTTCTGTAACTGCTGATCTCCTGGGATTTTCATGCACAACAGTCTAAAGAATTTACTCGTTCCAAATCGTGCCAAAAACAAATATCCAGTGAGTGTCAGCTCTGTGGACGGAAAGCCATGTTGATGAGAGAGGTCAACAGAGAATGGCCAGACTGGTTTGAACTGACAAAGTCTACGGTAACTCAGATAACTGCTCTGTACAATTGTGGTGAGAAGAACAGAATCTCGGAATGCTATTCTGAAATGCGGGTTGGCACTGTTTTGGCAGCACGAGGGGGACCAACACAATATTAGGCAGGTGATTTTAATGGTGTGGCTGATCGGTGTATATACAGTATATATACACAAGTTAACATTTGTATAGTAAGAATGTTGGAATGTTAGTTAACGGGATCATTTACTCACCTTCATGCCATCCCAGATGTGTATAAGTTTCTTTATTCTGCTGAAGACAATTGATGATTAAACTTGTGGATGAGCGACAGATCAATATCTAAGTCCTTGGCTTTTTTACTATAAATCTCCAATTTCACTTTCAGATGTGAAAGTTAAACTAAACAGGTGCCACTAAACAGGTGCCACATGTGACTGACAGATATGAAAGTGGAGATTTATAGTACAAAAGGACTTAAATATTGATCTGTTTCTCACCCACATCTATCATATCACTTCTGAAGACATAGATTTCACCACTGGAGTCTTGTGGATTACTTTTATGCTGTCTTCATGTGCCTTTTGGAGCTTCAAAGTTCTGGCCACCATTCACTTGCATTATATGGACCAACAGAGCTGAGATGTTCTTCTAAAAATCTTCATTTGTGGTCTGCAGAAGAAAGTCATATACATCTGGGATGGACTGAGTGTGAGGAAATGATAAGAGAATTTAGATTTTTGCGTGAACTATCCCTTTCGGTAATTATTTTAAACATAAGGGGTGTAACAGTTTGATTTTCTGATATAGATCAGTTCTGTTGTCATTGTGATTGTCATCTAACAAACACCATGAGTGTTCAACATCACATACACCAGAGATGTGTTCAAAAACAAGAGCGATATATACAGCATTAGCACCAAAAGTCCTTCAGTTACAAGTCAAAGATTTGTTCACCCCCTTAGCGTTTTGCGCCGAAGTAGATCACTAAGAAGCATTTTCGTTAAGGCATCTCGATGCCGTCACAGCAGGAAAAATTATTGAGAAGTTATTTTTCCTTAAAATATGGTTATGACGAGTACATATCTTTAATGAGCTATTCAAGAGATTGGACAGATTTGTGCAGTGTGGAGTAAAGGCGCTTTTACTCACAAGTGAGATTGCCAGCACGCATTTTTGATTGACAGATTGACAGTGTATGAACGCGTGCACGTAGACCGGCCGCCACTCTCATAACATCAGCCATGCTCAGATATTATTCTTGCAGTTAAATTCCCCCTCTAATGTGATTCAGCAATGCAGAGATCTAGCATAAATGCTCATGAAGATAGACACCTCAAAATTCATACAGATTTGATAGGCTGCTGATAAATATATTTCTAATGATGATATCATAACGCGAGCCACAAAACATCACTCAAGCGCCGCATGCGGCCCGCGTGTTGAGTAGCACTGCTCTATCTTAAGATAAAAAAATGAAGCTTGGTGTCAAACTGAAGACAAACTGATAACCCATAGGTGTAATTAAACTTAAATGTGACAATTTTGGTTATTAATTCGTTGTCATTATTTCATATAATTATTACTATTCCTTATTTTATTTCTATTTTATTTTTGCATTATATTTAACACATTACATTACGGTATCTTAATATTGTATAAATTATTATTATATTTATAAATTCCTTCCATGCCTTTTTATTTAGTTGATTGTATTAATAGTTCATTTTTCACTTGTTGCTGCTTGAACTTTAATGAGGGGAAAACGTGCTCTCTCACGAGGGCAAGAGATGAAAGGAAAGCGGCGAAAGACCACGTTACTGGACTCTACGGGTGCTACTATTGTTAATGCTGTTTAATAAATTGTTTGAATTGCACCACATCTTGTAACATGTTATTACTGAGATGACTATGCCTGGTGGAGACTGAGAAGCTGCCGCCATGAACGATAATAAGTAACGTTTCATAGCTCGCACTGTTTTCCCTTTGCTAGTCGCGTGTGAAACGCCACATTAACAATACAGTACACAAACTTTTCATATTCGCCATACCTCTCCCACTGTATCGTTCTTACCTGCTGAATCATGTTTGTTGTCTTACAACACTTTCCTAGTCTTCCCCACACTCCGTGATGCCATGACTGCTGCTGAAGTCTTAAAGGAGCTGCGCGGCTTTTGCGACATGATCACCGATCGAGTCACAGGACATAAATTTCGGCTGATACCAATCGGTGGCTGATTGATCGGAGCATCCCTAGTTTCTGCCGATGTGCACCTATGTGTGTGCGTCATTTCATCGTGCTTTGAACTTTGTTTGTGCTTTTTTTCTGCTCATATCAGTGGATTGTTTGTGAACCAGTCATAATACGATTCAAGCTTTGTAAAGGAACTGTTAAATGAAGGATGGAGAAGTTAAAAACCCAATTGGACCTGATTTTAAAACCTTAAGTAACCAGTTTCCTTCATGAATATTTCAAATGTCATGACTGTTTGATAGTTTATGGTCCTGAATCGGATGCAATGTGTTGGATGTGTGTTGTGTGTAAACACTGAAATTTAGTTTTATAATGTTGTGGAGCTTGTTCATTCTCTTCTGATTGAGTTTCAAATATGGCTGTATTTGAGGGGCTGTACGATGTTAGCCAATCATAACGGTTAACGGTTATCATAACGGGTGTTAACGTTGAGGTTTAAGGGAGACGCTTAGGCCAAAACCGAGCGTTTCAGTCAGAGGGCCAAAGACAGGGTGGAAAATTATCATATATTACTAAATTATGGCTGTTTTGGTGCAAAAAAAACCAAAACACTTTACTAACATTATCAGTGGACCTCAGGGACGATAATAAAATTATTTAAAAAAATAGCATTTCATGGCCCCTTTAAAAGGTTTTAGAACAGAGCTGAAACATGCGATTTCATTTGATGTGGCTCATCTTAGTTAAACTTCAATTTAAATAATTGGACTACTCTCGCCAGCTAGCCATGACAGTAATGCACAATGGAAACAGTGAAACAGAAGGCAAAACTCTCCATCATTAAGAAGTAAAGAGTAAATGATCAGTGGTACTAACAAGTGTGAACAAACAATGTGGCCTTCTTATTTAAGTGACAACTGTTATTTCCAAAAGGACTGTGGTGCAAATATCACATATTTTGTCACAGTCCATGTATTCCCAATATATCATGAGCGGCCTGTCAGCGGTGCTAAGAAAAGAGCGGAAACAAGTCTCCATGACTGGAGTGCTCCCGGCGGAAGCTGTCAGTCAGATGCCGACAGTCTGCGAGACAGGAGGCAGGAAAGAGACCGAGAGGGAAAACGACAGTAGGAGAGACAGAGAGTGAGTGAGAGAGACAGAGAAGAAAACATTTTTCAGACACACCAGCCACTGCATTCACAATTTCAGAATATAATGACTGTGGCCAAATCAAGTCTTTAAGCATACAACTTTTGCCCAAAACATGGTACAAATTAAAATGAATCCATCTAAAATCTAAACCAAGCAATTGACAAAATGCCCAGTCACTTGACATGGCAAGTTAGGACAAAAACTGGATTGTTGCTTTGCATTGCGCTTGGTTTGGACACGGGTTAGGCTAATGAACTATATTACATGACAGTAGAATAAACAAACTATTAAATGAACTAAAATGAAATGAAAAAAATGAACTATTTATTGAACATTAGTGCCTTCTTTTATACTGACATTGTCACAGGCTGTGTTAGTGATTTTACCATGTTTAAGGGGGTTTCAGGCAACAACACCCTTTACCCACTGTTTCGCACTTCTTCTCGTGGCTTATTGCTTTAATATATTAGAGCAGCCAGTGCAGTAAAATATATACTGAGAGAACATTACACTTGACAGTGATTGACATGAACTAGAAAAGTGCTGCTTCATGTTCACCCTGCTGAGAGCATCACTAGCGACGAGAGAGAGAGAGAGAGAGAGAGAGAGAGAGAGAGAGAGAGAGAGAGAGAGAGAGTGAGAGTACATGCTGACAAAACCAAATGAAAAAAACTCACATGCCATAAATAGAATGATCTGAGTTAGGCAGATGACAGCAGTAAAATAAACAGGAACCCTCTGCTTGTCCAAAATGCACCTCATTTCAGTTGACATTGTTTTGGTATTCCGGTTTCATTACCTGGCAACGTTCAAAATCCTAACCCACTCACTGAAACATGACCCTGATGACAAACAGGAGGGTCAAAACTCAAAACACAAGAGCTTTACTGTGCGCAAAAGAGTGTGTGAGCAAGTCGTTTCAAGCATTTCGAGTAAAAGAGAAATTCGGTTCCTTTGCACCAAAAAGCATGATGCAATCATAATCATAGATATTCTGTACCTCGGGAGACTCTAGAATAAAAAGGAAAGAATTCCTTTAAAGAAATTAAAAAGTTCCTGGAGTACAAGTACAGTTAATTTAGCATATAAATGAACAGTGTAATTTGTTAGAATGTCTGTATTGAAATTCCTCTATCATTCTGATTAAGGGTTTTGTATAGAGATTGACCGATACTGATTTTTTTACAACCGATGTGATACCGATTATTTGTGTGTTTATTTTTTTAAACATTTGTATGTCCGGTAGCCAATATGCCGAACCAATTTTTTTTATTACATTTTTATTTTATAAAAGTTCAAAATAGAGCTTGCACTCAAGCAGGTAAAATCTCACATGAATTTATTTATTTATTAAGAGGAAAACGGTGTCGCAGAGATATTGAATTAATTTCCACAGAGCTGTAATTACGCAGATGATGATTCATAGCTAAATAAAGTTAAACAGTAAATGTTAATTTAATTTAGGGAATAATAATAATAAATAAATAAAAGATGAAATAAATAAATAAATAAAAAAAGAGTATCTTGTTTAAAGCAGCTGGCAACATACGGTGGGTATTCTGTCAAAACATGCCATTTAGGCATCAACCTGGCCAACGGCAATTTTACAAGTCTAATAAGCACAGGCAACAGAGAATTAAATGAAACCATTTTATTTCCAACATGCACTCATTCAAGTCTCTTCGATTTGATTAATGTTATGTTACGTCTTTGGCAGTTCACAGGATTTGTCTTTTCGATATGTGTGTTCACCTCCATTTCTTATGTGTTATTTTAACCCTTTGTTAACCCTAAACTACACATCAAGCATTTATTTTACAGACTCAATTGAGCATGAATGCCTGCTACGTTGAATAAAGTTTATTAATTCAAGAAACAAATTGTAAAAGCAAGTTACTTTACCTGTGAACACAGTGTTGTTTCGTTTAACATGTTGCCCTGTAATGGCGGTATTGCGTTCAATTTCTGAAACACCCACCAGATGGAGCCATTTATCGGCGATCCGATATTACAAAAATGATATCCGTTTATATCAGAATATCAGAAAAACGATTAATGGTTGATCTCTAGTTTTGTGAACACTTTACTAAGTATTAAACTTCTGGAATGAAGTTAACTCAAACCACGTTAAATTAACGTAAACAACACTCAAACATGTTTTGTAGATAATTACAGCCTTAAGGGCCATTCACATTAAACTCGTCCGTGTCTGTCTGCGCTCTTTTAAAACACTGGCTTTACGGACATCTTTAATCACTGCGCTGCATCCAGCTGCTTTTTCCACATCCTGAACAGGAGTGCTACATTTTTAGATGCCATGTCAAGAACGAACGTAAACTTTTAGGCCACATCCACACAAATTCGTTTTTGTTAGAAAACTCTAAGTTTTAAGTTTCCCAGTGTCATCGTTTTCCAAATTATGCACTAATGGGGAGCTTTTTAGAAATGCTGAATTTTGTGTGGAGAAAAAAAATTTCTATTGTGGATGAGAAGTGAAAACATAGCAAAATGTATGAATTTTCAAACAAAAATGTATTAGTATGGACATGGCCTTAAAAGCTTGTCTTGAGATACCAGCATTTCATTGTATGCATTGTGCTGCGTCTATTTTTTTATTTATATTTTTATTTTTTTAAATCACAAGAATGCATTTGGTCTGAACAGCCCCTGAGGTATGCTCCCTGTCGTTTTTTATACAGATTAAGCTGTACTTAAAAATCTCTCATTCAATTACACTGATAGAATGTTCAGCATTCAATTTCTAACCGACAGTGATATCATCATAATATTTGATTTAAATAATTGGCACCTCTAGATTCTAAATTTTATTGCCTTGTTAACACTGAAGAATGGTGAAGGAGTAAAACCAAACACTGAACCTGCCCATGGGAGACAATATGCCAAACTTGTTCTTGTTAGTGTGAAATCAGCACTGCTACTGCATTATTTATGTGCTATATTAAGCACTAACAGGTAAGCCATGGCTGTTCTGAATCAGCAATAACTACCTACTTGAAGCATGAAGAGTGTAATTTGTGTGCCACAAACCTCACCAAACAGAATTGCAAAAAAAACAAAAAAAAAAACACTGCAGGCTGGACTTGAACCTGTATCACTCCAATGAGCTTTACAGTAAACCTTCAGTAACACATGTACTAACTGCTGCACCATAGCTCTGACAATAACTTCTCTTCAGCATCTGTGCTGTAAGGTGGCCAGGGGTGGAAAACAGCATTTCAGGTCCATACATCCTCACAAATGAGAGAGAGGGGAATTAGGAAGTACCTCATGACAGCAATGTTCCTTAACTCAGTGGAGTAGTTTAGTAACCAAGACAATGTCCATGTCAGCATAAAAAAAAAAAATTAAAAAAAAAAAAACATTTCAACAGATTTCAGACTGCCATCGACCTCTGCCCTTAAACAGAAATTAAGCATAGAAATGGGGAAAAACATATACTAACTCATCTGTCAAACACAAAAAAAGAACCGAGTAGTCATGACAGCAATGAAAAGAAGAGGAAAGTTCAGTTGAGGACATCTCTGCTAACTATGCTGCCCTGCAAAGGCAAAACGCAGTTACTACAAATTTAGTAAACATTATGACTTATATCAGGTCTCTTAAACTGTGATCTGTCCTGTAACATATAGATTTGGCTCAACTATGTTCACATTATTTACAGTTGAAGTCAGAAGTTCACATACACTTAGATTGAAGTCATTAAAAAAAATTTTCACCACTCCACAGATTTCAGTTTAGCAAACTATAGTTTTGGCAAGTCGTTTAGGACATCTACTTCGTGCATGACATGAGTAATTTTTCCAACAACCGTTTACAGACAGATTGTTTCACTTTTAATTGACTATATCACAACTCCAGTGGGTCAGATGTTTACATACACTACAAATTAACTGTGCCTTTAAGCAGCTTGGAAAATTCCAGAAAATGATGTCAATGTCAAGCCTTTAGACAATTAGCCAGTTAGCTTCTGATAGGAGGTGTACTGAATTGGAGGTTTACCTGTGAATGTATTTTAAGGCCTACCTTCAAACTCAGTGCCTCTTTGCTTGACATCAAGGGAAAAACAAAAGAAATCAGCCAAGACCTCAGAAAAAAAATTGTGGACCTCCACAAGTCTGGTTCATCCTTGGGAACAATTTCCAAATGCCTGAAGATACCACGTTCATCTGTACAAACAATAGTACGCAAATATAAACACCCTGGGACCACACAGCCATCATAACACTCAGGAAGGAGACGCATTCTGTCTCCTAGAGATGAACGTAGTTTGGTGCGAAAAGTGCAAATCAATCCCAGTGGCACATAACTGATAATCAGAAGGTTGCTAGTTCAATCCCCACAGCCATCACCATTGTGTGCTTGAGCAAGGCACTTAACTCCAGGTTGCTCCAGGGGGAATGTCCCTGTAATAAGTGCACTGTAAGTTGCTTTGGATAAACGTGTCTGCCAAATGCATAAATGTAAATGTAAAATGAAATTGATGATGGACCAAATAATAAAGAAAAGCAGCCAATAAGTGCCCAACATGGATGGAACTCCTTTGATACTGTTTAAAAAGTATCCCAGGGTGATACCTCAAGAAGTTGGTTGAGAAAATGTCAAGAATACATTTCTGAAAATTCTAAGCAAAGAGGGAGTACTTTGAAGATGCTAAAATATAACACAGTTTTGATTTATTTTGGATTTTGTTTAGTCACAACATAATTCCCATAGTTCCATTTATGTTATTCCATAGTTTTGATGACTTTACTAGTATTCTAAAATGTGAAAAAAAAATTATAATAAAGAATGAGTAAGTGTTTCAAAACTTTTGACCGGTAGTGTGTATATATATATATGTGTATATATATATATATGTATATATATATATATATCACAATATCCAATTACATAGTCAATCCCCCAGCTGAGGGATCGGTAAATATTCTTGCTTTAGTGATTTTGAATTGAAAATTAAATTAATTTATTTAAAAAATGAAAAACTTAAACCAAAGACATTTCTAAATTCAAACTGCACTTTGAAAATTGCACAAAATGAAAAAGCAATTAAAATAACGAAGTGGTAAAAAAAAATCATATATAACCACCTTTCCATTTACCGTCAGGCTAGTACGTCTATGACGACAGGCGGAAAATTACTAATACATATTAAGATCTAAAAACAATTATAAATGTAAACATAATAATTATAATGATGATAATATTCACTGAAATATAAATCATGGTTCGAGGTGAACGTGTTTTTGTATTATTTTATGATTTAATCACAGATGTATAGGCTATATATAAAGTGACCCTACAGAGTTGTGCTCACAAAGAACAGCTCTGTGGTAATAAAGTGAACTGAACACAAAGCACCTCCCGAGCTGAGATGGTCGGAGGTCTTTTGCAGCATTCTTATAGACGATGCAAAAAAAATTCAGAAGACAGAAACAAAGAAAGAGTGAGAACCCTTTACATACGCGTGTTCCACGAGACTGCACGCCTCCAAACAGCACGTCAGAAATGCGCAAAGACAGCTTTTCTGTCATCTGTTCTTAAAAATATTATAAAGCGTGTTGCTTCAAGCACGTGTCTGTGTGTCTAACAGCATTTCTTGTGTCATTCCGTATCAGAGACGTCTTACAGTTACCCAACATGCACATTATATTCGCTTCCTGCAATTAAACGTCTTCCGTGAGTGCGCATACTCTGCTGCCTGTGTAATTTGATACGTTGGTAAATAATATCTGGCTTACAATGCGTTATTTAGGTTAATTTATCATGGTCGCAAACGCTTCATTAGGCAACCATTCTTTATTTAAGGCTATTCTATTCTTTAGGCTACTGTATTGATATTGGAAGTTCCATTCATAATGTTTCCCCATTTTACCCGGTATAAAATTTCACACGTGTTGTCCCTTGTACAGAATAAAACCGGTAAAACTGTGGCAACCCTAGTTACGTCACCACAACTATTTATAATGCCAAGTTCCTACGTTAGCACAATCTCAGAGATAAATACAAGTAGACAACGGATGCACAAACAGTGTGCACACTATAACTGAACCTTCACTGCGTGCCAGACGAGTGTGTGATGAAGTCTCCATAAGCATCTGACACTGCAGTGGGGGACGGAGAGTGGACAAAAACAGTGAGGCAGATTGTATAGAGATGCAGAGGAAAGAGCAGATGGCCTTCGCTGCCTCCAACAGAACAATGGCTTCCAGGGAATCCACCGTCGGCCAATCAGTGAGTGCCAAAAATGCTCAGATGCTTCTTTCAGCTTCTAAACACTAGTGGAGACAGCAGGACAGGCCAGAGAAACTTCTGGAGTGTGTTTTTATGCACTTTTTAATCAATGTACGTTTTTCAGCGATTCCTTTACCCAGAGTTACTTCATCCAAAATTGGCCATTTACTCACCCTCTTGTTGTTTTAAACCTGTATGGCTTTCCTCTGAAGAACACAAAAGGAGATGGTAGGCAGAATATCAGAGACTGACAGCCTTAAGTCACCAATCACTTTCATTGCATCTTTTTGCCATACAATGAGAGTTAATGGTGACGGAGGCTGTCATTCTGTCTAACATCCCCTTTAGTGTTCCACAGAGGAAAGAAAGTCATGAGAGTGAGTAAATGATGATCTTCATTTTTGGGAGAAGGCTTTTTTTACTGAGTAGCTCAGGGTAACTGCTTTATTCTAACTGTAGTCAAGATACTACCTGCTATAATTTCCATTCAGTAAAACGAAATTCCAAAAAGGCTTTTTTTTTTTTTTTTTTTTTAAGTAATCAGAGCTTGATAACACTAGTCAAAACATCAAGCATAAGACACTATAAACGGCCATCTTTAGCTGGTAAAGCAACCCTACATTGCTGGCTTGACATGGGGCTTTTCACTCACAGAGAACTCTGTGTACCATCCGAGACAGTCTATGCCATTTACAACCAGATATTAGAGCACTCAGTGTAGACTGGTGCAAAAAAATAGTGAGCCATTTCCCCAGAGGCACTCAAATCCACGTGTATTATTCATGTATTGTTCATTCCTTCTAAGATACATGTCTTTCCCAATCATGACTTCTTGAGAATGAAACAGCACACATGACTTGCAGATATGTGCTTGTCCACTGTTGTTATTTCACTGCACTGGATACAAAGAGCTGAACTGTTGTGAAGTCCACTATGCCGACAGATGTGGACAAGAAGCTTTATTTAGGCTATGAACACACTGCAGCTAAATATGGTTGTCACTCCACTTTTGAGTGCTTAATTCCATTCGTACAAATGAATTCACCCTCGAAACAATCAGGTAGTGACAACAGCATTTACATTAAATTATGACAGAATTTTCATTTTTGGGTGAATCATTTCTTTACCCACCCAGTCCAGTCGTTTCAAGCCGTATGACTTACTTTAGATGTATTCCACTCAATCTTTTCAATACAATGGCAACTGATAGCGACTCACTTAAAAGCTTAAAAAAGACCCAAAAGTATCACAAAAATTGTCCATGCCAAGATTCATAAACCTTTTTCAGGTCCAGGAGCCCTTAATGGATGGATCAACGACACAGGGACCCCCTATAACATGTATTATTGACAAGTGTTGAATTTTAAGCCTGGCCTAATATTGTATAGTAGCATATTAATGTATTTGCTTACTTTATAATGCTTGCTTTGCAAAACCATTAATATAATCGTTAATGATGTACAGAGACACATACTTGTACAATTCATTTTAATTTAACTTAATACATTTTAATGTAGGAGGAACAATGAAACAGCAGAATATTAGCTGCTTAACTTTAGCTTTGGTTGAAATTTACTTAATATTGCATTTTTAATGCATATTTTACACTTTTTTTTACAAAAATGTATTAGAAATCAAACAATAATTGGCGGACCCCTGCAGTAGTACCACAGACCCCACAGTTACATTCATACGTCTAATTTTGTTGGGTTTACCCAATTCAACTAGGTTCTTTCAACACAAAGTGTTTGTGTTGAGATTACATAGTAATTTTAAGCTAAGAAATCGCATTTCAAACACGTGGAACCACTGTCCATGACTGAATCAAGTTCAGTCAAAGAGGGTTTTTTAAATTTATTTTTTTATTTTGTGTTCCGAAGGCATAACCAAGGATTTTGGTTAAAAAATAAAAAATTATAGTAATTATATAGTAATATAGTAATAGTAATATATAATATAGTAATAGTCTCCTTTTTATTTTACATAAGAAAGTCATATGGTTTGGAACAACTTAAGGATGACAATAAATGATGACAGAATTGTCATTTTGGGGTAAACTATCCCTTTAACTGCTGTACAATGCCTTCTTGAGAGTGTTCTGAGAATCTCATCTGATGAAGAAGTCAGCCGACATGCTTCATATATCCAGACATTATCATTAGCTGGAAGCCATTTTTCCCTTTCTTTAAAGAGGGTTGATTCCTTCGGTATAAGAAGTTATAAAACGGGTTACAAATTAGGGCTGCAACTAATGATTATTTTGATAATCGACTAATCTAACGATTATTAGAACAATTATTTGACGATTATTGCAACCATTAATCATTAGCTCTTAACCAACTATTCAGCTTGTGCCTTGACTTAAAAGGTTGTATTAAACATGCTTACTAACAATAAAGTGGGCAAAATCATCTTTTAAAAATACCTCTAAATAATATTCACTGAATTAAAGGAACAAAAATTAAGTTGAATTCAGTAAAAAATTAACTGAGAAAAAAAAATCTATTGTTATCTAGTGTTTTTGTCTTGTTTTCCATTTAAAAATTTATAAAAATCCTTAAAATAAGATTTTACATTTTTGACATTTACTTGAGAAGCAACATAAGATATTTAGATTTGCTTTCAGAGAATGGATCTTGCATATACTGTAAGTTTATTTTGAATATAAGTGTATTTCAAAATATACTTATATTGAAGATATTCTCTGAAAGCAAGTCTAAATATCTTATATGTTGCTTTTCAGGTAAATGTATCTTGTTTTAAGTATTTTTAGATATTTTAAAATATTTAATATTATATTCAACATTCTCTGATAAAATTTTTGTCTTCTGCAGTATAGCTGCTAAAGTAAATGTGCATTGTTTTAAAGGAGTTTTAGATATTTATATTGGAAAACAAGCCAAAACAACAACAAATCAAAAACGTGTTTTGTTGCAGTGTATAGTGGGCGAAGACTACCCTCTCTCACCTTTTTGTTCACTTGATTTCGATCCATCTTTATATCTGCAAACTCTTCTTAAAAGAGCTGCGTATCGCAGATTTTCTTCCCGATAAGATACACACTGCAACGTGTTATGATTCACTCACAACGAGAGTGCTTCTGTATTTTTCTTAGTTTGTAATTTTGTATAATTTCCTCATAATTTCACCTGAATCACCTGAAACTGTCTGGAAAGTTTGGAGTGCGTCTGGACTGTGAGTTGTGACTTCTTCCTCTATTCAATCAGGCGCGAGTTGAAGTGCTCCTCTCGCGCACCATCATTAGACTTTAATATGATCTCATGTTACGTTAAATGAGATCAAACGACTATTCGACAATGAAAATTTTTGTCGACAATTTTTTGTTGTCGATAACGTCGACTAATCGTTTCAGCCCCATACAAAACGCATGTTGGCCATGCCCCAGCCCTTCAAAGTGCAGCTAATACGATTGGTGTACTTTTAGGCCTTTTATTTGTTCTAAGAGGAATTATGCAACTGAGGTCTCAACATACAAACTTATTCAGCGTGAGTAATCACTACAAATCTGCAGTTTCTTTGTTGCCCAGATTTTCTGGTGAAGAGCTGGGGCAGCAATGATTTGCCCTCTAGGAAGCTTTCAGGATGTCCCAGCCATGTTAGCTTTGGTTTTATCACCAGGTCCATGACAAAAACCCTGTATCCAGTTCCACTAACTCCATGGGCCATGCTGCTGCCCAATTAGTCAGCTTAAAGAAGACCGACCCAACCCCCAGCCTCTATTAAACCAAACTCACCAAAGGGTCAATACTTCCAGTCCAATAAATCTAGTATTAAAACTTTATTCAACAGCTTTAACACAACTTTGAGTCACACTTTCCAAATATTAACAGAATGACAGACCACAATGGCAAGACGAACGGTTTAACAGAGCTGCTGAATTTAGCAGCAAGGCCAGAGACCATCATACAGAATATTGCTGTTTGGTCATTTATGGCTTTGAGGTCTTTGAAAGAATTGAAGTAAAAATTAATGAAAAAGCAAAAAATAAAACATGAAAAATCTTGCCAATAAAGAAACAGTCTTACAAAAAGAAGTATTACAGTCCTGTGTTTGACAACAATACAGCTTTTTATATCACACAACACAGCTTTCATAAAGCATCCCTAAAAACTAGGGATAAGTACGAGAGTACTCGGAAAGTGACAGCAATTATTGATCATTAAAACACTATATTTGCATGACTTTTCAACAACTTTTTCCAAATATTTTCAATTTTGTCATTGGTTGCGATGGTATATTGGCCAGTCCCTTATGGTCCGATTGGTTAAAGTTGGGACAGTAACTCTACATAAAACTCTATAAAAAAAAAAAAGAGTTTTTAAAAGATTAACTACTTTTAACACACCGTGTTAAAACAACAGCAGAAGGCAAAAGATGTCTGTATGATGCTTATGTTCATTGACCAATACCACGCAGAATATTCAAAAATTGTCAAAATGATAACAACAACAAAAAAACAATACATATCCACACTTAAAATGCAAATCAAATCAAACAGAACCACTATGAATCTCTTTATCATTACATTTCAAGGAACATTTCATGAAGCAAACAAGCCCAGACACTCTTTGGCAACTCTATGGAGAATAGGTTATCATCAATATCAGAAACACAGCAAGAGATTCATACTGCCCTTTCTCCAAATTTCTGCAGTACAGCCAATGTGGTTTCTGTTTTTTGCTTTTAAATTCACTTGAAACATCCTTACATGTTTGAAGTATTAATGATGTTGCTGATTTTTCAAACGCATGGATCAGAATGGGAGCAGAGTGCAGACACAGATAATGCAGCTTTCATAGTGTGACACACATCGCTGCTTCTTTCAACATTCATTATTTCTGTGCATTACACCATACCATAACTTTCTGTATTTACTTTCCCTTTTCATATCTTCCCTCTGGACTAACTGTACTAATTAGTGCTGGTAGTTTCCACCTGACTAACTGTACATCAAATGTGTTTCCTTCCGAGTTTGAATTAAACCTAAAAATTATTAAGTCCAAAAAAATTTAAGGCTCTTTTGAGGGAAACAATAGGCCAGAATAACCAAAGACTGATTATTTACAATATATTTGCTAGTGCAACAAAATTAAGCGACATTGTAAATATCGAAACGATTACTGAGTTTCTTAAAGAGCACCATAAAACTAGTTTCACAATCCTTCGTTCCTGGCATTAAGCCATTTTAATAGCTTCCAATTTGAACTTCTGTAGCAAAAAAACTTCTACTTTTTTTAGAGTAGATAAGTTTGAAACATTTCAGTGAATCAGTACAAACTGCCTGTTTCAATAAATCAATTCAAAACTCTAATTTAACATTTCGTTTGAATCACTCATAAATGTTCACATAAGTCTCCAGGTTTTATTTTTCATGTGTTAAAGCATTTTAATAAAAATAAATGTAGGTAAATATTTATTACTGTGTATCATTGTATAGGTGCAAAATCAGTGTTAAATATTACTTATGAACTTACGTTCATTTAGCAAAAAACAGTGTGGGAAAACATGGCTTGATTAGCCTATTGTTTAACTAAATGTTTTACCGTATAAAACTATTTTAATCTGCTCGGCTACAATGGCTTGAAATGATGGTTCCTATGATTGAACCATTTTAGAGCAAATACATAAATATAAAGATATAGCAAATATCATCAAAAGGGTGAAAAGTTTTGCATTTATTTTTTTGGCAAGCGCCTGATGAGCATTGAAACAAATTATAAATGAATTCAAGTGAGATGAAATTAAATCTGACATGTTTTGTGCAACACTGTGCCACAGAGAAGAACAAACGCACAGCTAAGCCTAACCTTCAACTCTGAACTTGACATTAAATGGGACACCCAATAGTCAATGGCACATTTTGTGAGCCCTGTGGCTAAACTCGCCTTTGTCTAACCAATAATGATCACAGCACAGAAATCTCTCCACGTCATAGTAAATAAGCCGGTCGAAAACTGATTAGCTGATGCGCTGCTCATGTACACAATGCCTTGATCCTAAAACAAGTTGTAAACTACACTGAAATTTTTTTTATTTTGAAGTGAAGTAAATATAGCAGAAACGATTAAGTACTTTCTACATTTCAACAGTTAAAGCGTGAGCTTGAAAATGTTAAGTAAATTCTACATTCAAACATGTAAAAATTAATGCTCTAGCTTATAAGTAAATATTATTTATGATTGTTTTTTTTTTTTTTTACAAGTGTACAGGTTTTTTCCTGCATAGAGAATTACTACGTGGCCGCCTCCATCAAATTTTGTGCCGCCTCCGGCTGTCTACAAAACTCTGGCGGGTGTCTTCATGGAAAACACTAACAAGCGTTGCACTCGGTGGATTGTCATTTGTAACTGCAAATCTCAGCAATAATAATAAAAAAATTCCGTTGTCGAATAGTCGCTTGATGTCATTTAACGTAACATGAGATCATATAAAACTATAATGACACGTGAGACGAGAGGAGTGCTGCAGCTCCAGTGTCTGATAGAAACACAAATCACAGCTTTATTTCATCCTTAATTAAAGTTCATATAATACGGGAGCATGACATGTAAATAAGCACAAACTCCAAAACTGAGCGGGAGTCGTGAACGGGAGAGATTTATAGTTCCGCCGGCTGATGCGCACTCTAACACGGAGACGCTCGTCTCTCACCCCCACTCTCTGCAGCTCGCAACGTGTTGCATCATTGATGAGATCAACATGATAAGATCAATCTTATGTGAAAAATAACACTAAAATGACTACAACAATAAAATATATATATATACACACACACACACACACACAGTTGTTCTCAAAAGTTTGCATACCCTTGGAGGATTGGTAATATATGTACCATTTTTAAAGAAAACATGAGTGAGCAGGCAAAACACATTTCTTTTATTTCTTATGGGATTCATATTCAACTGTTGGTTATAACAGAATGGCACAATCATAAAACAAAACATGGCAACAAAGAAAAAAATGAAATGACCCCTGTTCAAAAGTCTGCATACCCTTAGTTTTTAATGCTGTGTATTGCCCCCTTTAGCATCAATGACAGCGTGCAGTCTTTTGTAATAGTTGTCTATGAGGCCCCAAACTCTTGCAGGTGGTATAGCTGCCCATTCGTCTTGGCAAAATGCCTCCAGGTCATGCAAAGTCTTTGGTCGTCTTGCATGAACCACACGTTTGAGATCTCCCCAGAGTGGCTCGATGATATTAAGGTCAGGAGACTGTGATGGCCATTCCAGAACCTTCACCTTTTTCTGCTGTAACCACTAAAGGGTCAACTTGGCCTTGTGCTTAGGGTCACTGTCGTGCTGGAAAGTCCAAGAGAATCCCATGCGCAGCTTTCGTGCAGAAGAATGCAAATTGTCTGCCAGTATTTTCTGATCAACAATTTTCACAAGATTCCCCATGCCTTTAGAACTCACACACCCCCAAAACATCAGTGAGCCACCACCATGCTTCACAGTGGGGATAGTATTCTTTTCACTATTGGCCTTGTTGACCCCTCTCCAAACATAGCGCTTATGGTTGTGATCGTCACTCCAAATTACAGTGTGACAGAAGCTGTGAGGTGTGTCAAGGTGTTGTCGGGCATATTGTAACCGGGCTTTTTTGTGGCATTGGTGCAGTAAAGGCTTCTTTCTGGCAACTCGACCATGCAGCTCATTTTTGTTCAAGTATCGTCGTATTGTGCTCCTTGAAACAACCACACCGTCTTTTTCCAGAGCTGCCTGTATTTCTCCTGAGGTTACCTGTGGGTTTTTCTTTGTATCCCGAACAATTCTTCTGGCAGTTGTGGCTGAAATCTTTCTTGGTCTACCTGATCTTGGCTTGGTATCAAGAGATCCCCGAATTTTCCACTTCTTAATAAGTAACTGAACAGTACTGACTGGCATTTTCAAGGCTTTGGATATCTTTAAATATCCTTTTCCATCTTTATAAAGTTCCATTACCTTGTTGGCTCAGTATCTAGCCTGCTCAGTGCATACACGTGAGAGCTAACAAACTCATTAACTATTTATACACAGACACTAATTGCAATTTAAAAAGCCACAGGTGTGGGAAATTAATCTTTAATTGCCATTTAAACCTGTGTGTGTCACCTTATGTGTCTGTAACAAGGCCAAACATTCAAGGGTATGTAAACATTTGATCAGGGCCATTTGGGTGATTTCTGTTATCATTATGATTTAAAAAGTAGCCAAACATCAAACATCAGTCATATTTTCAAAATCAATGCCAAAATTTCACAATTTCTGCCAGGGTATGCAAACTTTTGAGCACAACTGTATATATATATTGGTTTTGGATAGACTAGATTGACAAATGCGTATCAATAATACTCTTATGGCTAAAAATGTTTACAGTGTTCAGTGACTAAAATGTCAATAAGACTAAATGTTACTAAAATATGACTAAAATGTCAACAGTTTTAACTAGTATTCAGTTGCCAGGTCATTAGGAGTGTATTAATGCAAAGCCAAAGTTTATGTGTTTTTAACATCACTTTTTTTAACAGTATGGTATAGGGCTGGGACGATTCATCGACTTAATCGACGTCATCGATTACAGAAATAATAATTGGTCAATTATAAGAGGCTTGCAGCAACTATTGGCCAAATTCTGCCTGCCTGTCAATCTCTCCGCGAATGCGCAAAGCGCTGTTGTGTTCGGCATCAAACAGTTGCTTGACAGTAGCAGCAAATGACAGCTGAGTGGAAACAATGCCCAAACGAAAGTGCAAATTTACAGAAGATTTGCACAAAAAATTCCCATGCTTTCGTTCAGGTCGAGATCCGTGGGAAGCAGAATGTATGACATGTAAAGCTGGCACTTATGTGTCAGTTGCTAATAAAGGTGCAAGTGATTTAGAAGCACACATTAGCTCTGCGAAGCATAAAGGGTCAGCAAAAG
The DNA here is from genome assembly GCF_019703515.2 of Myxocyprinus asiaticus. Taxonomy (NCBI): domain Eukaryota; kingdom Metazoa; phylum Chordata; class Actinopteri; order Cypriniformes; family Catostomidae; genus Myxocyprinus; species Myxocyprinus asiaticus. The sequence goes on along the minus strand of NC_059353.1, from coordinate 44,164,924 downwards.
GTGAAAGTTCATCAGGTAAATTAACAGACTACTTTTTGCGACCAGGTAAAATTGTTATCACTTTGCTTGATTTTCCATGGCCATTCAAAATAATAGTAATAGTTAAAGAAGGTACACTCATGGCATTCAAATATTTTATTTTAGTACATGGACATTCAAAAGAACGTTATAAATAAATAAAAATGTCCATATATTTCTGTTATGCTAATAGAGTGTCTCTTTCACTGTATTAGAGTTTGCATTCATAGATGCTGTTTTGAACCCCTATACATTCTCTGAAAGCAAGTCTGAATATCTTATATTTTTCAAAAATCATATATGATTTTTAGATCATTTTAAATGGAAAACAAGACAAAACACTTGATAACAATAGGACCTTCAGCATTTAATTTTTTAATGAATTAAATTTAATAACAATCCAAGTATTTTTTTCCTTGTAATTCAGTGAATGTCATTTAGAAGTATTTTTAAAAGATGATTCTGTATCTTTATTTTTGTATTCACATTTAATACAATATTTTAAGTCGAGGTACAAGATGAATAGTCGGTTAAGAGCTAATGATTAATCGTTGCAATAATCGACAAATAGTCGAATAATCTTTCCAATAATCGTTAGATTAGTCGATTAATAAAATAATTGTTAGTTGTAGCCCTAGTTCTAATAAAAAGTATAAGTTTAAGTACCATGAATAACATTAAGTAAAAGTTACTGAATTTACTTAAACATTTAAGTTAAATTTACTCACGTTAATCAATAATATGTCATAAAGTTAAGTAGATTTTACTTCGTTTTATACCATAAAGATTTACTTAGAAAAACTGTGTGCAAAAACTTGCTAAATAAAATGTAAGTAAATCTTACTAGTCGTTTGTTTCAGTGTAAGGTGGAGTGATCGCATGTGCCGGATTGGACACTTTTTAAACAGTCAGGGTGGCCGATAGTCCAAACATAAGCAGTACTGCATTTGGATGGTAATCTTACCAGTGGAAACTTTATTTCCTCTGCCACATACTCTGCTTATAATGTCAGTCCCCATCTGATTCATGCAGCGGAGCCGTTATTAGAACACAAATATGAGCTTTGAGTCTTTAGGGCATATCTGACTAAGGAGATGTGAGCAGTTTGCAACTGGCCGTCTCTAAGTGAATCATGCACTAATTTTCCACAGAGGCACAACAGCAGCCCATCATCCGCTGCACACACTCACTGGTTATCTCACAGGTTACTCTGAGGTTGGGTAGTTAAACTGATTTGATGGCTGCTGATCCGCCACAACACTAAATGAGACCATTATGAGCTCTGCATTAATTAACTTAAGCAGCAAGTCAGGATAATATAGCTGGCTTGACGTTCTAATTGATAGTGGATGACCACTATAGGGGTTTTCAATGTCTGATACATATAATGATATTATCCAATCTCTCCTTGTTGACATCAAACTCACAAATACACACAAATTCATCTGTTACTTTGTAGCAGTTAGACAAATTAGGCAGATGACAACATGGAGGTTAGGTGACATGCCCTCATCCTCAATAACTATGAGCAAAACTATGTAAGGAAAAAGAAAAGACAACCCAGACTACATTAAATATGGGTTCACTGGCATTGAGGTTAAACATGGCTCGTGTTGACCTTGTTTAGTGCTGCCTAAAGATTTTGAAACCAACAACTCAAATTAAAATGGTAATAACTTAGCCACTTTAACTTTGCTGGACTTAATCAGTCCATGGCAACATTAATGCAATGTTTGATTCCTGTTTACGTTTTGTACAATCCACATTCCTGGTGCCAGGTCACCACTTGATGTCCAAAGTGCGATGTCCGATTTGTGCCATGCCGTTTTATTCAAGCACTTTTCACCCACCAATAGTCATGCAACTTAATTATCAAAGACACAAATATTGTTCCAGGCATTGCATTCAAAATGCACTTGATGTTTTTTTTCTGAAAAAAATGAAAAATAAATAAATAAATAAATGAAAAAATACAAATAGCGTCATCCCTTCTTGACTAGTCAAATACGATTTATTTCTTTATATATCCACTAGTGCGTCGCGCTGGTTTCCTGCAGTCGCGTTTTTAAGCGCAGCTGGATCGCACGCGGAGCTCGAACTGCATTATGACAGCTATGCATGCCCCACTTCCTATTAGAGCTGCAACATTGTATCGCTTTCATTATTAAAAAATTATTTATTTTATATAATTTTATCATTTATTATTATTATTATAAACAAATAAAAACAAAAACAAAAAAAAATCTACGAGCGTTTCTATTCCTCTTATCCGTTGGACACTAAACGCGCGCTCTCGTTCAGCACTGGACCACATTATATTCGCCTGCGAATAGTGCAGGTGGGTTAATATCCACAATAACGGTTTGTTTCTTGCTTTGTGTAAATAATAAGACTGACAAATGAGAACAAGTTGCGTCCGCACTGTGGTATAAGGAGGTTTCATTTCAACAAAAAAATCTGAACGAGCGGTTCTTTTCAGATTATTCTTTTTTTTTTTTCTTTTTTCTTTTCTGTTACATAAACACTGTGGGAGCACGCGCGAAATATCGCGTGTCTAAAAATAAACGCAAGAGTTGAGATACGTCAATACTCACGGGTTTGAACGTGGCGATCGGAAGACCTCAAGGCAGATTCAAAGGAGCCCCGTCCACCATTGGAATAAAAGTTGAAAGCCCACCTCTAATCTCGTTGATGTTCCCGGGAACGAAGTGAATTGTGTATGCCGCATAGACCGTATGATCACACGAGCGGCCTAGACTACTCGCGCTAGGTCGCACGTCGGTAGCGCGCAACGTGTTTAAGAAGCACACTCTGATTGGCCGAAGGAGGGAAGGGACCGCCCACGAACTGTCAAGAGACGAATCTGATTAGCGGAGCACACAAAGGCGAAACAGATTGGCAACGGATGATTACATTTGTAAAATATAAATGCTAATTTGTTGTTTTTAATTATATCTGTAAACTACAGAGTGATGGTGATCAGATGGCTTGGCTGCGGATGTATTAAATGGTTTTATATATATATATATATATATATATATATATATATATATATATATATATATATATATATATATATATATATTTATATAACTATATATATATTTATATAACTATATATATATATATATATATATATATATATATATATATATATATATATATATATACATATATATATATATATATACATATATATACATATTGTTTTGGCCTACCAAAATTGTAATTTATTAATTTAATAAAATGACAACACATAAAACAACCTGCTGCAGCCTGAAATGTCTCTATTAAAATACCCTGCTCTTGAGATCACAGTTCAACCTTTCATTTAAAATATACCATTATTATATAGTTTACGCTTACCATATGCTAATGTGGTTTTATTATGTTCACTTGTTAACCAAACAGCTATTACAATATACTGGACTTTTAGAGGCTAGAATTAACACAATTACCATAAATTAAGAGGGTTTTAAATCAGGCGTTTGAAACAAACCCACTGCAACAAAAAAACAAAAACAAGCATTTGTGTAATTTGTGTTCAAACCTTGTAATTACTGAGATATAGCCCTTGTGACAACTTCCCCACGTGACAGCTAGTCACGGTCTCCCCTATTTGTTTATCTTCAGTTGACCAAAAAGTAGTACTCATAAAACATTTCATTTGCAAATATTACATATTTTATATATAAATATGAATACATATACTAAATATTTATTTTATATATAAATATAAAATATAATGGTAACACTTTACAATAAGGTTGCATTTGTTAACATTAATTAACAACATTAGTTAACATGAACTAACAATGAACAATACTTTTACAGCATAATACACATATATTAATACATTTTTTAAATCAAAATTTGTGTTTGTTAACATTAGTTAATGCACAACGAACTAACATGAACTAACAATGAACAATTGTATTTGATTAACTAACATTAGAATAGATTAATAAATGCTGTGAACAATATATTGTGAATTGTTTGTTCATGATACCTAATGCATAAACTAATGTTAACGAATGGAACCTGGTTGTAAAGTGTTACCAATATAATATATATAACATTTGTATGAATCCTTTTGGAGCTCTTTTGTTTAATTCATTTGAAAGATTTCACCATAAAGCCTCACATGTAGATTACATGGATCAGATTAAGCTTTTTGACATATTACTGAATTTAATGAGAACATGGCAAATCCTGTCATTTTCTCCCTGACACCACTATGAGAAAGTAATAACACAATTTTATAAAAGTTCCAGTACCTACAGTTAATTTCATCCAGAAACATCTTTATTAAAAGGCTTTCATGTAATAATAGTCAGATCATAATATTTTGAATAAATTATATGTAATGCATCGTTACATTGTTTCATAAACCTGTTCAGTTTTAATTATGTAGCACACAAAACAATCTGATTTTCAACTATGGTAGTCCATTGAGCTATGTGTCCAGATCAAATTGGAAAAACAAATGGGGAGAAATCAATAGTGCAAATTTTTTTCTTTTTTTTTTTAGAAGTGCAATGTTTATTGGTTTCCCCATCATTATTAATCAAGGGGAAGAATTAGTGTTTTGAAGTATGTCAGAATGTGGGGTTAAGTACAAGCTCAGAAGTTAAGCTCTGTCAACAGCATTTGTGCCATAAAAAATGTAAAAAAATTTTAAAGCTAAAATCGCACTTTGAGTTATGGCACTTACAATGGATGTAGGCAATACATTTTAAAATACACATGGTTTCAAAATTATAGCTACGTGACTTATATTATATGTGTTGTCATTTGATTAGAGTAATAAAATCACTAACTGTGTGTAAAGTAATGTAGAATCTTTCAAAGTCAATTTCATGACCATTTAATGCTAGTAAACCTTGCAACTTTCGCATTATACATGTAAGGATACCAGATATTTGCAGAGACAGTTTAAGAAACTGCAAAGATACAGCATGGATTGTTTAATAAAAGTACAAGAGGGAATAATGTCAGATATAATCTACAGACAGTGCTGGGTAAATTACTTCTGAATTGCAATATGTTACTGTTTACAAATTACATTACTAAAATTGTAGTCAGTAACGTAATCTCTCAAATTGCATTTTAAAGGAATAGTTCACCCAAAAATTATAATTCTCTCATCATTTACTTATCCTTAAGCCGTATAACACGTATGACTCTTTTTCTTCCGCGGACCACAAACAAAGATATTTTGATGGAGATATGTCTGTTTGTCCATTCAATGCAAGTGAATGGTGAGGTAATCCATAAACCTCCAGGGGTTTAATCCATGTCTTCTAAAGCAATTAAATCAATTTTTTAGAACTTTTTCACTGTAAATCTTGGCATCAGCATTTACTGCCTTTCCTGATCAATATGTAATCGTGTAATCGATAAAAAGTAAATGTAATCTGATTAGGAGTATTTCAAAATGTAATTGAATCTAATTACAAGTTCTTAGTTTTTGTAATCTGATTGCATAATCTAGATTACATATAATACGTTACTTCCCAGCACAGTCTACTACAGAATATATTTTTGCTTTGCATTTATGTGATTTTCTTATGGTAAATTAAATAATCCACATCACTGAACAAGAAGCAACCCTGTCTGCTTTATCTCACCTTGAGGTGAATATGTTAAAAAATTTCCACACTGTACTTTTTGTCATATAAACAGAAAGACGTCGGAAGGAATTTAAAATATTACACCAGATTGCATCAGTGCATATTTTGACTAAAAGACTTCTAAGGTTATGCTGTGAATATCAAAAACTGTTGGACCACCCATGGTTACTCAAGTGATAGAGCACTGTGCCCCAAATTCTCATCACACTGTCCATCATTCACAGTGCTAAAAGTCCAAATTAATGAATCTTTCAACAGGATTGTGCAGTCTATATGGAATATGTATCACACCCTTTAAAGGAATATTTCACCAAAAATGTCAAATGTCATCAATGAATCACCTCGTGTCATTCCAAACATGTATGCCTTTTTTTTTCTTGTGAGGCACGATAGAGTAACCACTGAGCACTTAAATTTTCACCTGGGTTTCCCTCAACAGTAAACCTCATAAAAATCTCTTCCTCGCCATCATGTAGGATTGCAATCAGTAGCTAAATATAAACATGTCTGTGAGCCTGACAGAAGGGATGAACAAGGTGACTGTGGACACATGAGCATTGAAAGCTTCTCTGGAGATTTCCAGCCTTCTGCATCATTGATAGAGAGCAGAGAAAGGAATGAGGTCACATCTAAAATGCAGAAGAAAAAAAACACACACATCTCGACTGGTCTGATCTCAAATGCTTTACCCATCTATATATATGAATTCTCAGGATTCGGTTAAAGGAGGTCAGAAGTGTATAGTAACAGTGTTTCCCATTAATTACCTAGACTGTGGCGGCCCGTCACAGTAATGAACCGAAAATATTTTTACACTTCTCATAATAACATAAAAGATCTCTAACGTTGTGTTTTGCACCGATGCAAAGCAACCCCCCTAACTATTTTCAGCATCTGAGAAGCAAGTTCAACACAGGTAACCATGTTTGCTTAATTTCTTTGATGACTCACAGGGCTCGACATTAATGCTTGTCCGGGACAAGTGGATTTTTGAAGGGGCAAGTGAAAGGAAATTTTACTTGCCCGACCAGACAAGCAGACTGATTAAAACGTCAGTAACAAAAAAATAACCAGCTATATTTGTGATAGCCTAGGCCTGTGTCACTTATTAGAAAGTTCATATTCATATTCTGCTGTTGAAAGTAATCCAGAGCACGTAATTTTATAATTTGCTACCGATCTAGTAACAGCTGCGCCCTGTTTGACTGACAAGCGGCGTATGTGCTGAACATGCGCGTGTGTGTGTGAAAATGCTCTTGCTGATGCGCACCTGAATGGTCAAATACATTTCAAAATTCCACCAAAATGCCCGTCTTGGTGAGGTATTCATGTAAATACAGAGAGTGATGTCTAAAGTGAATGTAAACAGTGGAGAAAAAAGCAGATTTGTATTAAAATGTCAGACTTGTAAGTATAAATGTAAGCTAACAGACCTGCTGCTGTCTAGTGTGTCATTATAATAATCAAACAACCATAAGAAGAAAACACTCACTGCTCTTGACAGGGTAACTTTAGTAGCTTTAAAAATTCTTAATGTATTATAATCATGCAGTAAAGACCAGTAGTAGTTTTATATTTCATTCTGAATGTTTCCTTGAATACTTCCTTCAATACCAAACATTGCATTTTCTCTCTCGTGTCTTTTTCATTATTAGGTAACTTGGACGTATATCAATGTCAGGAAGAGATGTATAGCCCTTTTCAAGAAAATCTAGAAAGAAAACTTTAATTGGAAACCTTGAAGTCTCTATGATATTCTGATCACACCTACCTATGGGATCTTTGGCTGTTTTATCATCCACCAGGTGAATAATAGCACACCATTTGAGGTATCATTCATGTCCAGAGATTGATGCTTTAAAAAAATCGTTAACATTAACTATAAGCAAAAGTAAATAGTGATGTTAGCCTCAGCAAACATCACTAATTACCACAAATTATGTTTTGTCTTTAGAGAATTCAAGTCATGGCAATAAACAAGTTAGCTACACATACACAAAAATGTATTTTATGTCAACGTTCAAGCGTGTTTTTTGTTCAAAGGTCACTGTAATGGGGTTCAGGATGGGCAAGGAGTCGTCGGGAACAGGCAGAACAGTCAACATAACTTTAATGACATAAATCAACTTAAACAAACATAAACACACAGACACACACACACACACAGCGTGTCTCTCTCTCTCTGGAACTGGCGCCTCTGGCTCGTCTTTATCCCCCTCCCGGCTGATTAGGACAATTTAGCGCAGGGCATGCATTCTCACGGCCCGGCCACGCCCTCCTCCTTGTCACAGTCACATGTTCACAAGTCTTCTTTGAGGTGGAGTCAAAAGCTGCATCCAAATATGAATACTTCCCTTCTATTTATCTGGTGTGCCAATGGAATAGTATGCTCGAATCCTCAGTATTCATAAAACAGTAATTAAGAAAAACAGTAATGCTCCAAAAAGGGGTCGGAACACTTTCCTAACCTTAACCGTGTGTGGAGGTGACGCCCTCTTTTGGAGTTGGCGCAATCCACTTTTGGAGTAACCTCGCCCACTTTGGATTAACATTTTTGGGAGATTCCGCCCCATTTGGAGATCTCTGGCCTGCAGCTTTACATAGACCTTATTCATGCTAGTGCCATCTTTGATTTTTAATGGGAATGAAAACGAGGCTATGAGGGATAGACTTACATCTCTTCAATGGCACAAACAGTATAAAGCTGTAAAATGCTCCTAGATCATATTTGATTTTCCACAGCTCATGCTCTCTGGAGTTTTTTGTCTGCTGAATGTTCTTGAAAAGATGTTTTTTCAATGTTTTGTCTGTGGAACAATCCAAAAACATTTTAAACTGCAGTACAACCCATTGAAAAGACTGTAGGTCTATCCCTCACAGCCTCGTTGTCATTCCCGTCAAAAATCAAAGATGGCGCTGCTGGCCTCTACTATTAGGCCTTTACTTGGTAAAATGTCAAAACTGTCACAGACTAAATATTCAAAAAAACTGTTTAAATGTATAAATATTTATTAATTTAAACATGTCTCAAACCCATAAATAAAAATAGAATATAATGAGCATACTGAAGTATTAGCTACTTTTAGCTACTAAGTTACTGTATAGAGAATTCTTCATGTTTTAATCTGTTATAAACAGATTAGGATATTACATTATGTGTAGCGCATTTTTACGGAACCAGTGAATTCACAACACACAACATTGTTAACAAGTTAACAAAACAAGTGATTTTTTTATGTGTCTGAATCTCTGTGCAATTATTTGAATTCGTTTTTTCCACTCCGGTCTATTCTTGTGGTATGAATACACTAAATTTGTAAATTCGTAAATCCAATCCGAACCTAAACTAGGCATAAAAGCAAAACAAACTGTGATTGGCCATTTTATGTGACAGATAGACAGCTCTATCCTAAGTGGGCAGATCTTGATCAGAATAAGCTAATGTCCCTTACAAATAAAAATAAAAAAAAAACCTGCAGTTTTTTAACTGTAGTACAAGTGTGGTAAATTGGACACAGTATTACTGCAGTACTGGAAACTGCAGGAATACTGCATCCAAATTACCACACTTGTACTGCAGTATTGCAAACTGAAAGAATACTTTGTCCAAATTACCACACATTTACTGCAGTACTGAAAACTGCAGGAATACTGCGTCCAAATTACCACACTTTTACTGCAGTTCTGAAAACTGCAGGAATACTTGTCCAAATTACCACACTTGTACTGCAGTACTGAAAATTGCAGGAATACTGCATCCAAAAATTGGTAGTCAGCGTCAATACTCACTGAACTACCCAGGCCCCCAAATTTCAAATTCTGTCAACTACATACAAAGCTTTGAATGGTCTAGCTCCACAGTACTTAAGTGACCTTCTGACACGCTATATTCCTTCAAGTTACGATCACAAAATTCTGGCTTGTTAATAATTCCAAGAATATCAAAATCCACAAAAAGAGGTAGATCCTTTTCATACTTGTCCCCTAAACTATGGAATAGTCTCCCTAACACTGTTCGGGATGCAGACACACTCACTTAGTTTAAGTCTAGACTAAAGACTCATCTATTTAGCCAGTCATACACCTAATTTATCCATCAACTCACAATTAGGCTGCTTTAGTTAGGTCTGCCGGAACCAGAAACATCCATCATGATCTATAAGTCTGCATAAAATTGAATGGCATCTACGCTTATATTATTCTATTTGTTTCCATGTCTCAGCCTCGGGATTCATATCCTGAGGTTACCAGAGCCTGCCAGATCCAGCTCCGTTCCTGCTTGGTGTCGGACTCCACTGCTACGTGTCGCTGAGAGATGACGACAAACTACAGCCGGTGCTAGCCAGACATCACTTCAGTCTTTTGATTTCAGAGGATGAACTGATGACATCTACAACTGTAAGACATCAGATACTTCATATGCCACTGCCTGAACCTTGGACTTAGGATGGACCCCACTGAACCTCACCGAAATGACCTGCAGGTTGAACTGCGATGCACCTCATTGATCTCTGCCTGCATCACCTTTGTCTATCGATGGACTACACTCTTAAAATGGAATACATAGATTATCATTTAATTGCCAACAAAAGCCTTCATCAGCCAACTAACAAAGGACAATGCATCTATGTGAACTTCTGCAGTTAATCAAGGAAGGGCTTCAAAGACATTAGTCATTAATCTTAAAATTCATAAAAAATATTGTATTTTTATTTTTAAAACACTGGACCTTAAAGCTTACTTAATTTACACATTTAAAACCATGACTTGTACTGCACACAAATAACTAATATTGGCATTATATTCATGTTGTTTAGCCAGGGGGGAACTGGCCCCCACAGTGAGCCTGGTTTCTACCAAGGTTATTCTTTCCATTAACCAACATCTTACTGAGTTTTGTGTTCCTTGCCACAGTCGCTTTCAGCTTGCTCACAGGGGTTCTAAATACAATTATTATTTCATTTCTATACACATTTTACAATCATATTTAATCAAACTACACAATGATCACTGTAAGACATTATAGATGTTACAGTTTCATTTTTGTTTTTGTTAATGCATGATTTCCTGTAAAGCTGCTTTGAAAACAGGTGTGTTGTGAAAAGTGCTATACAAATAAAAATGAATTGACTTGACAAATGATCACAGCAAGTGTCATGAACATGTGATACAGTACATGCAGTACACAGTACAGGACATTAACTCTAAACTGCAGTACTGTAATGTATAGAACACCCATCATTGGCAATGTTGTTTAAAATATTTAATCACATGACTTTTTATAGTTAATCAAAGATATTTAAAATGCTGAAATATGACTCTATATACAGCATATACATCTTATTTGTCAAGATTTATAGTAATGTGCATGTGTAGGAAATTTCCTCCAGGTTCTCTGGTTTCCCCCACAGTCCAAAAACATGCAAGTCAAGTGAATTGGAAACTGTGAATTGCCCGTAGGTGAGAGTGAGAGTGTGAATGTGTATGTCTGTGTGTGTTTGCCCTGTGATTGACTGGCCACCTATCCAGGGTGTTTCCCTGCCTTCGGCCCGAGACAGCTGGGATAGGCTCCAGCACTACCCACAACCCTACATAGGACAACCGGCTTTAGAAGATGGATGGATGGATGTGTGGAAACGTTGAAAATTATTCACATTAATAAAGTTACATCCCCGCTCCACCACACTGAGTGGGAGCTCTTACGTAGAAGAAAAATAGAAAAAAAAAGAGGTTGCGCTAATCTAACTTTTCCCAATATTTTCCCCACATTTTCTCATTGTATGTGGTATATGTGGGTCTTTTCTCTCTCTCCCTACACATTTGTGTGTGTGTTTGTTTGATTGATTACATGCTGGAGAAAGAGAAAGCATGCACAACTGATGATGCGCTCTCATCTCAGCGCAAGAGAAATGAAAGCATGAGCAAAGTGCTCCGTGTTCACTCTACACTTTAGCGTAATTTCAAATATATTTGCATAGCCTATATTTTTAAATGTATTTTCACCAAAATATACAGAACGCAATCCTGAGATTACCAAATTGGACCCCCTCTGCGCCTTGGCTGCGCCTAGAAATTTGCATCCCTGCTTTTTGCATATGATGTGGTCCTGTTGGATTCATCGGGTATTACCCTCCAGTATTTATTGGGACGGTTTGCAGCTGAGTGTGAAGCGGCAGGAATGAGGATCAGCACCTCCAATTCCGAGTCCATGGTCCTCTGCCGGAAAAGGGTAGAGTGCCCTCTTCAGGTTGGAGATGAGTGGCTGCCCCAGGTGGAGGAGTTTAACTATCTCGAGGTCTTATTCACGAGTGATGGAAGAATGAAGCGTGAGATCTACCGATGGATCGGTGCAGCGTTAGAAGTTATGCCGGCATTGTACCGGTCAGACGTGGTGAAGAGAGAGCTGAGCCTGAAGGCAAGGCTACCGATTTACCAGTCGATCTACGTTCCTACCCTTACCTATGGTCACGAGCTTTGGGTAGTGACCGAAAGGATGAGATCGCAGATACAAGCGGCGGAAATAAGTTTCCTTCGTAGGATGTCTCCCTCCCGGGAGAGCTGGCTGAAGTGGCTGGAGAGAGGGAGGTCTGGGTATCCCTGCTCAGACTGCTGCCCCGCAACCCGGCGGGAGAAAATGGATGGATGGGTGGACACAGAACGCAGTTTATAGACTAAGGAATATTCTTCTTGCTATCACCATATGGAACAAGCATAACTGAATTAATGTGATCCTTGACTAGTAGGCACCAACCCAACACATTGACTAGTGGGAGAACTAACCAACAAGTCAACTAAACTGTACACCTCCTAATACAAATATTACAAATATTACATGCGACTGGCATGAGTTTGCAACTAGAGTTTAGATCTCACATAGAGCTGAATAGAATGCCAGAATCTAATGTCAAGTTGGTAATTACATTAATCACGTTAAAAAAATTAATTATGTGTCAAACATTGTACATTTATCGCATGCGTTAATTTTAACAGCCCTAGTTTAGATGCTTTAGAACTGCAGTTTTGTTCAATGTGAAAACTGCATTTGCAATTGAAACTTTATTTACACTGAACTGCAGTTGAACTACACAAACTACAGCTCTACTGCATTGATTTGATTTGAAATTTTACTGCAGTGAACTGCTATTATTTTGCAATTGTTCTGCAGTCATCGGCATTGTAAGTATTGTACAGTTTGTCATTGTGCAGTACAACATCATTGTACTATACAAAACTGCACTTTTTACTACATAGATTGCAGTAATACTGCAATCAGACTGCAGTTTAACTGCAGTTATTTTTTGTAAGGGGATGGTCCAGATTTTATGTTGTTAGTCCAAAATTCTAGCTATGTGAGACTAGCAATGCTGTGACCCACTTGAAAAATATATAACAAGCCCTGCATTGCAACATCTTGCAACATACCCGGATGTTTTATACAAGTGGCCACTGACAGAAATGGCATTTAAGAAGGGACATCTGGGTACATGAAGTTGAACAGAGTGGAGGAGTATTTTTAGAATAAATGTTACATTTTCAAAGGTCCTGTAGGTGTATAGTAAGCCTCTTTGCATAAATATAAGTGTCAGTTGTTGTGTAGAAAAACAGCTGTGCGTGATGCTTAGAAAAACATGTTGTGGGGCTCTTCGTATAAATAATCGATTTGAAAACTGTTTGCAACTCAATAGTATTTACTCAACCCATACTTGCATAACTTAATAATTCAAGCATAGCATGACTAAGAACCAAGAATAGCTTTTACTGTACATTTGGTTTAGGGACAAAATATAAATTATGCAATTGGAAGCAATTAGTTTCCCTCATGTTTTCAAGGCTGTGCTTTTCAACAGGCAGACAATAGAGCTTTGTCTTACCGATTCACCTTGAAAACAGGTGAAACCTCAGTAGAATCAAGTGACACTTTCTATCTTCAGTTTCTCTCACTGTCCCATTTGTCTGGTGATGCACATGATATGTATTAAATAAATTCTGAGGTTACAATTCACTTAAAATGATTTGCACCTGCTGAAAAAATAAATTTGCCATTTAGTTGTCTCGTTGCATGCAAATAAATAACTATTAAAAAATAAATCACAATTAACAAATAATATTATATTCAAAATGTTAGAATATATGTCTTCTCTTCTGCAAAAATAAAAACACACAGTTTTGAAATATGTATTTTATGAATTGAGCCAAGTCAGTGTCAGGTCAGTGTGTGACATTTCGATCTTCTATTGGTCACACGTCTTCTCATTATCCAGATTCGCAGGTCAGAGTTAACCAAACTTGAACTTTCCTCTGCAGCATAGTGCGAAATTTCTTTGCATGAGCTTGCGTTTCCTATCTACCGTGTTCAAAAACGTTTGAATGGAAGTGGATTGAGTATAGGACTTGTCCTTGTAAGACTTGAGATTTTGCGGTGAAAATAATGACAATTACTAAATTTAAATACTCATGGTGCAATGATATTTCAATACATTAAGCACCTGGTTAAAGTAGATTGTGGATGCTTAGTGAATAATACATAGCTGTTTTGTTTGAATTAGCCCCTGAGTGGTGTACATTAATATTTATACATTTTGCTAATTAATTTAGATAATATTCGAAGCCCCGAAAACTAGAAGTGTCACAATTAAATTCCAGAAATTCAAGGAACTGTCAAATAATATGTTGTAGGCCTACAACATAATTTTAGTTAATTTCATCCATTAAAAGAAGTTACCTTATTTGAATATAACTAATTTTAAATCATTTTAAGTCATCTTAATAATAATAATAATAATAAAACTTTATTTTCTATAGCGCCTTTAAAAGTTGCATCTCAAAGCGCTTTACAAGAGAAAAATAAAAATATATTGAAATACAAAAAGAAAAACATACAATCAGAACAATTTAAAAAGAATACAATAATAATCACAGAAAAGCAACCCTAAAAAACGGACTTTTAAGAGAAGATTTAAAAATACTAAAAGATTCAGCATGTCTAACCTCAGAGGGAAGAGAGTTCCACAGTTTTGGAGCAAAAGAAGAGAAGGCCCTGTCACCCATAGAACATAGACGAGTAGGAGGAACAGTTAAAAAAACAGATTCGGAGGAGCGGAGATCACACATTGGGGTGTAGGGGATTAAAATTTCAGACAAGTATGAAGGGGCCAAACCATGCAAAACCTTGTAGGTAAGCATGATAATTTTAAAGTCCACACGAAACTTGACAGGGAGCCAGTGCAAGGACTCCAATATACGAGTGATGAGATCACTTGTCCTGGTCCTAGTCAAGATTCTAGCAGAAGAGTTTTGCACATACTGCAACTTATTTAAGGTAGATTTAGAGACCCCAACAAGTAAAGCATTGCAATAATCAATACGAGAAAATACAAAAGTACTGATCAGTTTTTCAGACACTGAGAAAGATTACATGGGGCGTAGTCTTGCAATGCTTCTGAGATGGAAGAATGATGTTTTAACTGTATTCTTGACATGAGGATCAAATGTCACATTTGCATCAAATATCACCCCCAAATTTTTCAATTTTGTTTGAAACTCCAGAGCAGAGCCATCCATATTTAAGGTTAAAGAACCAGCTTTAACGTGAACCAATGAGCATAACCTCAGTCTTGTCACTGTTGAGACAATAAAATTTAGAGACATCCATTTTTTATCTCGGTAATACATTGTGCAAGAAAGGCGACAGCCACAAAATCACCAGGTTTTGAATGGATGTAAATCTGGGTGTCATCTGCGTAAAATTGATAATTAAGACCAAGAGATCTTAAGAGTTGACCAAGGGGAAACATGTAAATGCTAAAAAGTAAGGGGCCCAAAATATCTGAGGAACACCACATTTAACCAAACCAACTTTGGACCTACATCCACCCAAGGAAACAAACTGCAGATGATCTGAGAGGTAAGACTTGAACCAGTTTAATACAGTATCAGTAACACCAAAAACTGTCTCAAGACGAGTGAGTAAAACAGAATGATCTACAGTGTCAAAAGCGGCACTGAGATCAAGAAGGATAAGAATTGAAAGACAGCCAGAGACCGAAGCTATTAACAAGTCATTTGTGACCTTAACTAATGCCGTTTCAGTGCTGTGGAGTTTGCGAAAGCCAGATTGAAGGGGCTCAAAAAGATTGTTTACAGTGACATGAGTGTATAACTGAGAATCCACAATTCGTTCTAACATTTTTGCAAGGAAGGGAAGATTAGAAATGGGACAAAAGTTGTTAAGATTGTCCAAGTCCGTCTTTTTTGGTACAGGGGTTACAGCAGCAGTTTTAAATGCTGCTGGCACAACACCAGTGCACAGGGAGTCATTTATTATACTCAAGACAACAGGATACAAAGAGGCGAAACATGATTTAAACAAACAAGTTGGAATAGGATCAACTATGGAAGTGGCAGCTTTCATTTGTGATATCTCGTTACCAAGAAAAACCAGGTCAAGTGAGGAGAAATTTGAGAAAGAGGTGCCAGAGAAATAAGAAATACTAAGAGGAGAAGCAGATGAGACAGGAGTATAAAGAATGCATTTACGAGCATTGTCAATCAAGAAATCTTGAGCAATTTGTTAATGATATGAAACAGTTGTCTGGGATTTCTTTGATTATTGACAATTATCTGAGAAAAATAATGGGACCTGGTGGATAAAATTTCTGCCTTATATTCATGCAAGTGTTCTTTCCAAGCCTTGTGATGTACGCTCAGGCCAGAGAGACGTCACCTTCACTCCATTTTGCGACAAGCTGCCTTCATAGAGCGCAGCTCATCATTATACCAGGGAGCGGAACGTACAAAGGAGATAGACCATGATTTCATACGAGCAAATGAGTCCAAGCCAGACAAGAGAACAGTATTTAACATAGAAATTGTGTCCTCCAGAGGGTCAGATGGAGAAAAACATCTTAAAGAAGAGTCAATAAAGTCAGTGAAATCAGAGAGATCAATGGATTCCATTTGTGATAATTTACAGTGCGAGAAGAGGAAATGTTAGTGTGTGGGAGTTCCATATTAAAAAAGATAGCCAAATGGTCAGACAGCCCTAAATCAGCGGTGGAAAACTGAGACACAAACGATCCATTTGCAGTCACAAGGTCTAATGTGTGACCTTTATTATGTGTAGTACAGTCCACAAGCTGGTTCAAATCAAAGCACTCCAGTAAGGACAAAAAGTCCTTTGTCATTACGGAGTCTTTTATGTCAACGTGGATGCTATCTTGAGGCCCCCTTGAAAGTTTGATGAGGGCTGTTTGTGGGTCTGACCCCACTGATTTAAAGCGACGTGTAATTTCTGTACCACTAGTGCTACTGAATGGAACTGCAAAAAATAAACATTCTGCAAAACATCATGTAACACTTGAGAAAACTCAACTTAACTCAACTTAAGGTCACTCTATGTTAAAGGATTAGTTTACCCAAAAATGAAAATTAAATCGTTTACTCCCCCTGTGCTCTTATAAACCCATATGATTTTGTTTTTCTTAACACAAAGGGAGAAATTGTGAAAAAAATTTGTGCTCAGTGATGCCATACAATGGCTGTTTATGGTGACTACCTCTTCAAGCTTCAAAAGAATGCCAAATTATAATTCAGAAGTCAATTAAATATTCCATGAGACTCATGATTGTTATGAAATCTAATCTATTATTTAGTGAAAATGTTCACTTACCATTGATCTCCTGTGCACGTTCATGATAGGGCACGAGAGCAACAGTTCGCGACATGGGGCGGACAAGCGAAAATTCGTTTGATCTAAAAACAGGTCTGCCACAGCGATAGTGACAACAGAACACAACACAGCTGAACAAAAACCAGAGAACAGAACTTATTTAACATGTCTGAAGAGCTTGTAGTCGAGGAATAGATCCATTTCTACACCCAGCCTTATTGTTTTGAAACAGAGTCCTCAATCAAACAGAAGAGATGGAATAAGTGGGAATGTCTGTCAACTTTTCTCCATTCTGAACCGGTGAATATTTGTGACAGACCTGAGGGGAGTGAGACCTCCGCAAAAACATTCAGTAGGTGTAACAATATTCTCGGCCAAAATCAAGTAGCTTTTAACCTGCTCATGAGATGCTGCTCATGAGATGCTGGCTTTAACGTTTAAACTGTTATGAGAAAGTTTTTGGACCGATGCCAGTTCACAGCGGACAGAGTTACCCGTGCAATGCTGAAAATAGAAAACAAGCAATCGATAGAATATACCATCGCTACGTACAAGAGTATGACGATAGTACGCGTGACCAATAGAAGATCGAAACAGCACTGACCTCTTGGCTCAATACAAAGAAACCATATTTCAAAGCTGCAAGATTTATCGTTGCAAGAAAGTGAGTAGACAATGCATTTTAACATTTTAAATATAATATTATTTATTATTTGGGATGTGTAATTTACTTACACCAGAAACCCTCCCACGTGACATCATATCCTGTTTTACTCTTGTTTTTTTTAAGGGACATTATTCGCTCAAAACTTACACTCACAGCAAATTCACTGGTGTTAATATCCCAGTGTTAAGGCATTTCAGAGTAAAGTGTTTAGTTTTAGTGTTAGATCTAGTTAAATGAACACTATTGGGTGTAGTGTGGGTGTTAAATCACAGAGTTACAGGTATCCAACACCTGCCAGTGTTATTGTCAACATCCGAGCATTTGGGCAGTGCTGTGGCTTTTCCAGATGCCATTTATTCCCTCGTCTCACCGAGAGGATGAGAAGCTGCAACTGGTAAGTAAATGTACTTAAGACTTTGCGTTTAATAGATATTTTATATCCAGATATGCTTATGTCTGCATGTTAACTTAAATATTTCAGATATGGCGACAAATTTATGTTTAAAAGGGATTATTCGTAGTCATTCACTAGCTAGAAGGCACCTGTCGCACTGATCTCAAGCTTTCCCTTGATCACTATGCATTACTTTCGGTTATAAAAGTGCATGTTAAAGAGATCTTTAATGTCTGTGCGTGTATTAAAAAGCTGTTATTTGCATTTTTTTCAGTCGTTAAGTCGTTAATTATGGTGTATGTCCGGGCATGTCATGTCAATGTTTTTTCCGCGGTTGCCTGAAAAGTTTGCACCACATTTCTGTCTCATTTTAGACAAATTTGAGTGCCCTGTAAGCAGCCATATGTCCCTAGACTCAGGACAACAGTGCTATTTATTATTAAATATTGCCAACATTCCCGAATATGAGATCATATAAAACTGGAACTCTTAATACAATTAATTTGAGGTTTGTTTTTTTCTAGCGTTCCAGATGTTACATGGATTCCTAAATAGAATTTGATCTCTGTGACAAGGAGGACGGCTGAATCAGCTGATCAGCGGGAGAGGGAGATAAGGGGCAGCCGGAGGCGCTGGTTTGAGAAGGACGCACATGGCCGCATTGCATGTGTGTCTGTTTATGTTTGTTTTACATTTATTTATATCATTAAACTTTATGTTTACTCTTCAGCCGGTTCCCGCCTCCTTCTTAGACTGTTACAATCCCATTGCAAAGTAAGGTGAAAACCAAAATAAGTTAACATGTTTGAATGTGTATTTAATATGAGTTCATGAAGACATGTAACAAAATAAGATAAACTAAGAATTTGTTGTGTGTCATGTCCAGAGCATACTAAGAGTTTACAGATTACGTTTTGTTGATCCAGAAAATATAGTTAGAACGTAAATCTAGTACATTTTTCTGTTAAATTAACTCCACTGACAAACCCCAGATTATTAAAGAAAAAATACAATTTACAGTTTAATTATTTGTACTTTATAGTGATGAAATATAGTGTATATAGTGTATTTTTTTATAACCATTTATAACACACAAATCTTTGATTTGACTTTGAGTGTAAAAGAGCGTAATGAATTAATCTCAGCCTGTTTTTAATTTCACTCTAAAAGTCTCATTCTGTTGTGTGATTCCTTTTTGTCTTCAGACCCCAGCACACCCCTGTTTTTGTCTCCTGATGTTGTGGGCTGAGCTCAAGCTCTGGGTCCATGAGCAGCAGTGACAGTGAAACAACAAAACTACCCATGAATGTGAAAAGATGATGAAAAGTTGCAAAGTTCTTAAATCAAAGATATAAGTGTATCCTCTCTACTATTCGTGTACAGACTTGGTAATGTTCTGAGCTAAAGTTATCATATTTAAAAAATTATTTAATGGCTCAATGGTTTAATGGTTCAGCTAATTAAACAGAATGACAACCTGGAGAGACAGCGGTGCTTGATGAATATAAGGAAGGTGGGACACTGAATGACTGTACTAGAAGGTACTTATGGTTGAAACTGAGGGCAAGCTTATGTTCAACGAGCTATAGTATTTATAAACTCAGCAAAAAAAGAAACATCCCTTTTTCAGGACACTGTATTTTAAAGATAATTTTGTAAAAATCCAAATAACTTTACAGATCTTTATTGTAAAGGGTTTAAACAATGTTTTCCATGCTTGTTCAATGAACCATAAACAATTAATGAACATGCACCTGTGGAATGGTCGTTAAGACACTAACAGCTTACAGACGGTAGGCAATTTAAGGTCACAGTTATAAAAACTTAGGACACTAAAGAGACCTTTCTACTGACTCTGAAAACACCAAAAGAAAGATGCACAGAGTCCCTGCTCATCTGCGTGAGCGTGCTTTAGGCATGCTGCATGGAGGCATGAGGACTGCAGATGTGGCCAGGGCAATAAATTGCAATGTCTGTACTGTGAGACGCCTAAGAGAGTGCTACAGGGAGACAGGAAGGACAGCTGATTGTCCTCGCAGTGGTAGACCATGTGTAACATCTCTGCACAGGATCGGTACATCTGAATATCACACCTGCGGGACAGGTACAGGATGGCAACAACAACTGCTCGAGTTACACCAGGAACGCACAATCCCTCCATCAGTACTCGGACTGTCTGCAATAGGCCGAGAGAGGCTGGACTGAGGGTTTGTAGGCCTGTTGTAAGGCAGGTCCTTACCAGACATCACCGGCAACAACATCGCCTATGGGAACAAACCCACCTTCACTGGACCAGACAGGACTGGCAAAAAGTGCTCTTCACTGACAAGCCACGGTTTTGTCTCACCAGGGGCGATGTTCGGACTCGCATTTATCGTCAAAGGAATGAGCGTTACACCGAGGCCTGTACTCTGGAGCGGGATCGATTTGGAGGTGGAGGGTCCGTCATGGTCTGGGGTGGTGTGTCAGAGCATCATCGGACTAAGCTTGTTGTCATTGCAGGCAATCGCAATGCTGTGCATTACAGGGAAGACATCCTCCTACCTCATGTGGTACACTTCCAACAGACTCGTCCTGACATGACCCTCCAGCATGACAGTCCATACTGCTCGTTCTGTGCGTGATTTCCTGCAAGACAGGAATGTCAGTGTTCTGCCATGGCCAGCGAAGAGCCCGGATCTCAATACCATTGAGCATGTCTGGGACCTGTTGGATCGGAGGGTGAGGGCTAGGGCCATTCCCCCCAGAAATGTCTGGGAACTTGCAAGTGCCTTAGTGGAAGAACTGGCAAATCTGGTGCAGTCCATGAGGAGGAGATGCACTGCAGTACTTAATGCAGCTGGTGGCCACACCAGATACTGACTGTTACTTTTGACCCCCCCCCCCTTGTTCAGGGACACATTATTCCATTTCTGTTAGTCACATGTCTGTGAAACTTGTTCAGTTTATGTCTTAGTTGTTGAATCTTTTTATGTTCATACAAATATTTACACAGCTTAAGTTTGCTGAAAATAAAAGCAGTTGAATGTGAGAGGATGTTTCTTTTTTTTGCTGAGTTTAGATGTTTTTATCCAAACATCCAGGTCTCTATAGTTTTGTTAAAGAATTTGGACTATAGTGTAAAATTGTTTACCTGTTCAGACAAAATAAATTGTATCTGAAAATCAGGTAACCAGTTGTGTCTCTCCAACTAAGCACTAACAAATGTACAATTTCAGTTTTTACACTAAATGTGCAACTGGTCACAACCCTCTTGTCTTAATCTTTCATGTGTGTTTGCATTGTCTCTGTTATTTTACATTTATGCATTTGGCAGATGCTTTTATCCAAAGCAACTTACAGTGCCCTTATTACAGGGCAATCCCCCTGGAGTAACCTGCCTTGCTCAAGGACACAATGGTGGTGGCTGTGGGGATTGAACCAACAACCTTCTGCTTATCAGTTCAGTGCTTTAGCCCACTATGCCACCACCACTGTTATCACTAAAGTCATGCATATTTCATAGTTCCAGTACTGGCCCCGGTTAGACTCTGTAAATTTTTGAAGCACAGATGTTCATAAGGTCCAAACTAATTTGAATGATGTTATCACATTTTAGGGATGCCTGCCAAATCACTATACACATGAGCAGATTAGATAGCAATTACATTTGTAAAGGTCCATAAACTAATTAGTTCTATCTTTTTTGTTTTGCAGCAGAATCCCTCGTCGACTTACCAAAGGGAAATATGCATTGGGTAGTAGCACCTTAAGGATCCAATTTAAATAGCTTACATAAACAGATGTAAGCTATTTATTTGTCATATGAGTAAGATGATGTAGATGGATAATCCTGTTATCTTTTTTTTTTTTTTTGTTATTAACAATTTTTATTGATTCCATTCAACAAATAAAATAAACATCACAGAAAATGCAGAATCAAATTATGTACAATTAAACTCTTCCCCCCCGAACACCCCAACCTGACATAAACACTCACCCCAGTGGTCATAGATTTAAAAAAAAAAAAAAAAATACAAAACATGCACACACAATAAATAAATAAATAAGTAAATAAATAAAAAGCATATTTTCAAAAAAACAATCAAATTGCACACACATATTTAAAACTAGAGATCCCTCTCCACTACCCTTCACCGAAAGCCTTCCAAAAGGCCAAATATCTGCCCCAGAGTCTGGGGCAAAGTGAAAGCCGAGTGCCCAATACATCACATATAAGACTCTGAACTTTCAACCAGAACTCCTGGATCTCAACACACCCCCAAAAGACATGAGTTATGTCTCCAACCTCTGATTGACATCGCCAGCAGGTGGGAGTGTCTTTAAGACCAAGAATATACAATCTGGAGGGGGTCCAATAAAATCGATGTAAAATCTTAAATTGCATAAGGCGAACCCTTGCATCTCTAAATGCAGACTTGACATTTTTTAGGATCCAGGACCACACCTCCTCCTCCAATGTCAAGTTTAGATCTTTCTCCCATAATTTTTTGAGAGAATTCAAAGTTCCATCCCCCAGACTCTGAATTAGCAGGGAGTAATACACTGATGCCTCATGACCCTTCCCAAAAGCAGCAATCACCACTCCCAGAGTGTCTGCTGCACTGGGGTGGTGCTTGCCACTCCCCAAAACAGTGTAGGTGGCGCAGCTGTAAATACTTATAAAACTGAGATCTGGGAATGGCAAAATGTTGAACCAAATTTTCAAAAGGTCTCAGTACTCCACTCTCATATAGGTCACCAAGTGTATTAACCCCCCTCACAATCCAATATGACCAACAGAAAGGGGACTTATTAATACATAGTTTAGGGTTCAGCCACATGCTCGAGGCTATGTTTAAATAAATAACAGAATTAAACACTCTGGACACTTTTGTCCATATCGAGTGTAAATGCAAAATAACGGGGTGCGACTTCACCTCTCCGGCTAGTTTAATCGAAAGGCTTTGCAGTGGCGAGATAGGGGCAAGAACTTCCTTTTCAATACAAAACCAGGGAGGGGCTCTCTCAGGTGGAAGCGACCAATGAGCCAAATGTCTAAGACCGAATGCATAATAATAAAACAAAATCTTGGGTAGGCCTAACCCACCTTTGTCAATCGGCCTATGTAACTTATTGAAATTTAACCTGGGACGCTTACCATTCCAAATGAAGGACTTTGCTATGCTATCAAATTGCTTGAAATAAGAGAGGGGGACATCTACAGGGAGAGACTATAGCAGGTAGTTGAATTTTGGAATACAATTCATTTAAATAACATTAACCTTCCCAATCATTGATAAATGTAATGAAGCCCACCTGTCCACATCATTCGAAAACCTTTTTATTAAGGGATCAAAATTAACTCTGACTAAATCAGACAAATTTGCTGGGAATAAAATTCCCAAATACTTAATTCCCTGTTTGGGCTACTGGAAGGCACCTGGCTGGAAGGCCGTTACTGGACAGTATGCTGTCAAAGCCAAAGCTTCGGATTTAGATCAACTGACTTTGTATCCTGAGAACTTGGAAAAGGAGTTAATAATTCTGTGGAGGCAAGGCATAGACCTAGTAGGGTCGGAGACGAAAAATAAAATATCATCTGCGTAAAGCAGAAGCTTATGCGCCACACCTCCCGCAATCACCCCTGGAAAATCATCCTCCTTTCTTATCGTGGCTGCTAATGGTTCCAGGGCAAGACAGAACAATAATGGGGAAAGAGGGCAACCCTGCCGGGTGCCCCTATCCAGAGTAAAATAATCTGAAATTAATCTGTTTGTTTGTACCGCTGCTATAGGGTGTCTATAAAGTAACTTAATCCAACAATAAATGTACTCACGAACCTATACATTTCCAAAATCTTAAAAAGATAATCCCATTCTACCATTTCAAATGCCTTTTTGGCGTCAAGTGAGATGGCAGCGACCGGAGACTAATCATTCGCTACTGACCACATGATATTGATGAGACGCCTAATATTATCAGAAGAGCTACAGCCTTGAATAAACCCCACCTGATCTATATGTATAAGTGATGTCATAACTTTACTTAATCGATTAGCCAGAATTTTTGAAAAATTTTTTTTACATATAACTGGATCAGGGAAATTGGGCGGTAACTTTTACACTCACTTGGATCTTTGTTCTTTTTAAGAATCAGACTGATCCGGACTTGTGTCATGGTTGGCCAAAGCTTTCCATTCTTTAATGATTCCATATAAACTTCTAACAAAAGTGGAGCCAGTTCTGTAGCATAAGATTTGAAAGGCCATCAGGCCCCAGATCCTTGCCTGTAGGCAAGGCCTTAATTACCTCATTAAGCTCCTCCAAGGTTATCTCAGAATAAGGAGAATTTTTTTGCTCAGTCGTCAGTTTAGGAAGATCTAATGGTTCCACAAAGTTCTTAATATCTTCATCAGTAAACGAAAACGTAGAACTATAGAGATCAAAGTAGAATTCTTTAAAAGCATTATTAATATCAATGGCCGAGGTAAATATTTCACCACCCGCAGATTTCACAGAGGGAATGGTAGAAAAAGACTCTCTCTGCTTTATATATCTAGCCAAAAGTTTTCCTTCTTTGTCCCCCGACTCAAAGTATGACTGCCTTGCCGTGAAATACCAAAACTCCACTTTCCACGACAAAATAGTATTATATCTATATTTCAATCGGGTCAATTCTCTGAGGCCATCAGTTCACAAACGGTGCTTCAGCTTTACCTCGGCACTTTTAATATTTCCTTCCAACTCCACAAGTTCTTGTGCTTTGGATTTTTTGGTGAATGAGGCATACTGTATGATCCGACCCCTAAGAACCTCCTTAAGTGCCTCCCAAGCCACGTCCACAGAGGATACTGAGGACCAGTTGGTCTCCATATAAACATTGATTCCAGCCTTTAACATTTGTTGGAAATCAGGATTTTGCAAAAGGGACACATTAAGGCGCCAACTATATGATTTCTTTTTCTCTGTGTATGGCAACACCTCTAAACTCACCAGGGCATGATCTGAGACTAAGATATTTCCAATTGAGCAATCAACAACAGATGAAATGAGGAATTTGGATATAAAAAAAAAATCTATTCTAGAATAAATCTTACGGACTGATGAAAAAAATGTATAGTCCCTACCATATGGGTTCAAAAGTCTCCAAATATCTGTAAGACCAAGATTTTTACACATCCTGTGAAGCGTCAGTGTTGCTCTAGGGGGTTTACACACTTTTGCTTCACTAAGATCAAGGACTGAGTCCATCAAAAGATTAAAGTCTCCTCCCAACATTATATCATGAGGGGTGCCAGCGGTTTGCAACATCCCTTCAAGATCTATAAAAAAGCCCTGATCATCAGCGTTAGGTGCGTAAATATTAGCTAAAATCAACCTTTGCCCTTGAATTTCAGCTAAAACAATAATGATTCTCCCTAATTTATCTTTAGTCTGTTTGAGACATTTTAATTGTAGATGTTTATTAATCAATATAATGACTCCCTTGCTCTTACTTGAGCCAGCACTAAAGAAAACATGTCCACCCCATATCTTCCCAAATTTTTCAGCTTCCTGCAGGGAGAGATGTGTTTCTTGAAGAAACACTATATCATATTCCTTACATTTAAGAAAATTAATAACTTTCCTTCTTTTTATGGGGTGCCCCAACCCATTTACATTCCATGTGGAGAGAGATAGTACACTCATATTAACATTTGACATTTTGATATAGTAGAAAAAATAAATTGTGTGTCAAAAACAAAATTATACAGACCACATTCCCCATTAGTGAAACAATCAAACCCCAAACTTCCCCCCAAACAAAACAAACAGAAAAAAGAAAAATGTGCGCATTTACCCCGCGCAAGAAAGAGCCAACTGGCGTCAATCCCTCTAAACTCAAAAGGTCCATGAACACCCATGAGCCCCCACGACAACTTTGCCATCTGATTGCTCAATTTTGCCTTGCAAATTTGTGAGGCAAAATTACATAACAGAAAATATTTTTTAAAATAAACCCCAGCCAATAGGAAGAATGAACACAAAGAACATGTAGATTCATTCACAGAACTGTCTCAAAGGTGTGATCTTCCACATAACAAATTCCAGCTGATATAAAACCATTCAGATTCCTCGGACAGACAAACGAATGTTCAGTGAGCCAGCTGTTATGAGTTCAGCGGATGACGTAATCATTCCAATGTCCTGTAAAAATACTCAACAAAACTAACTCCAGCCAGCGGGAGGAATAAGCATGAAGAACGAACAGATTAATCCACAGCTGTTCCAAAGGAGTGTTATTCAATAGAACAAGCTCCAGCCACTAGGCGGAACCAATACAAAAAGAAACAAAACCGGCATCCCAGTTCCCCGGATGGTCGAGTCAATTCACTCAGAGGCCGCATAAAAGTATATACCATGACTTACACAATCCGTCAACTTTATAAAAAGACATCCTTTGTGTGAGCATGTAGATATTTTGCGGTCATCCGTAGTGTCCACTCTCAAACTGCCCGGGAACTTCAATGCAAATGTAATCATTCGTCAATGCAAAAGTTTCTTTAAGGAAAAGTGTTATTCACAAAACAAACTCCAGCCGCTCGGCGGAGCCAATGCAAAAAGAAAAAAAGAAACCAAAATGATGCCCAGCTTCCTCAAAAGCCAGAGTAAGTACAGCGAGTCGAAACACCCAATGGTTTACTCACCCACTGATTCTATAAAAGACATTTCCTGATTAGGACATGTAAATACTTTGCGACTGTCCTTCGTTTCTATTCTCAGTTTGGCCAGAAACATCAGAGCAAAAGTGATCTTTCACTGATGTTAGAGTTTCTTACATTCCTTGAACCGATCGCGTTTCTCTCTTGTCGAACTCACAAATTCCGGGAAAAAGAAAATATTATGGTTCTTCCTAGAAAGCTTCCCTTTGATACTTGCCTGGCGCAACACAAGATCTTTATCGGATGATCTCAGAAATTTGGCCAGGATTGATCGGGGCCTATCTCCTTCAGCAAATCTGTGAGCTGGGACTCTGTGAGCTCACTCGATTTCCAATTTATGGCCTGTTATGTCGAGCAGACTCTGGAAAAGCTTGTCTAGGAATTTCACCATATCTCTGCCCTCCTCATGCTCAGGAATTCCAACAATTCGAACGTTATTCCTGCGGCTTCTATTCTCAAGATCTTCAAGCTTTTCAAGGAGGTGTTCCAAATCACTTGGTCGTGGACGGATTAGTGGTTAATTCCCTCTCTGAAGACTCCAGACAATCAATTCGTCTCTCAACATCAGTCACTCTTGTAACTAACTCAGAGAATTTTATTTCCATCGCCGTAATCGATCGACGTATTACAGCGAGATCCTCCAAGTCAGCAAGAACCTTCATCAACATCACCGACATGTTGGACAACTGACGCTGGATCACCTCTCCCGCCGCACCATCCAAATCGAGTCCCTGGTCTGTATGCCTGTCGGGGCTTTCATCTTGAACACGTATGTGTCTTTTAATGTCTCCAGAGCCCGAGGATTTTGACTTCTTTGCCATGTTTTGCCTCAAAGAGCAAATGTGTAACTGGGTGTATCAAATTTCACCAGATTATAACATGAAATTAATAAAATTTTTTGCAAAGTGCGCAGAGCTCGTCGCTCACATGTCTGTTTCTTGCATGGCGTCAAGTGACCTCGATAATCCTGTTATCTTAAATGTTTCTTAAATAGTCATTTTATTTGAAATCATGGCATACATTTTTTAAGAGCAAGTAATGAGTTACAATCCATTTAAAGGTCAATTGCAGTAGTGTTTTTTAATTTTTCTGATTATACAGATATTTGCACCAGACATTTGCAACCTGTTTGCACCAGAAACAGCTGCCAAACTGTTTGAAAAGTGGCCAACTCTCTATCAAAAAAAGATCATCAGAGAAGCAGAGACTCTGACTTCCTCATGAGAGCTTGAACATTTGTCTGCGAGGAACCAATACACTGAATCCTTGAATGAGCATCCAGGTACAGTGTTAATGGCCAAATTTATATTTATAGTTTAGTGAGTTGAATCTCATTACTGAATACTTGTTACTTTTTAAAAACATAAAATAATGGATTATAACCTGGAAGTAGGGCATTTCAATCAAGCAAAGTAATTTTGTCTGAAAATGCATATTGATGGCAAACTCTCTTGCTTCTGACAGAATGGGACTATGACACATCTTTCCTGATACTTTGCACATTCTGCCACCTCAGCCTGTCAGAAAGAAAAGATCAGTGCAGCTCAGGCCATGGGTCATCTAGTTGTTTTTCACAAGGTGATTACAACACTTTATTAAATGTGAAACATAGCACAAAATTATGTAGTTAAAATTTCGTAAGAGGGTATAACTCATTGTTTGGTATTTTGCTTTTTCCTTAGTCTTGCAGGAGCCAAGAGGAACACACTGAGAACCAGGATCAGCAGCCATACCAACTAGCTTCAGGGACCAGCAAGCAGGCAACTAACAGTTTCTATGTTGTGATGGACAAGAAATGGTTGAATATCATATGGATCTTGTTTGCCCTGATTCGTTGATGAGATGCCAGCGTTTGGTAAGATTGTTTGCGTAATTCTGAGAAAGGAGTTTTCTTTATTGTTTCACAAATGGAGACTACATTTGTAGAGCACTTTTCATGCTTTTCATGTTTAAGAACAAGAGCTCAACTTTTCAGTTTTTATGCCTGGTCAACTGTGGTACTATAAGCCCTTTCTCAAGATGCTTTATGGAACTGATTCACTTTTCTATGTTGTACCAGACCTTTGTTTAAGTGTACTTTACGTGTTACCTCATGCAGTCATATACAGGGGTGTGATGAGGAGGGGTTGTGGCCAGGCCATGATGACGCACGCCTGGCACTGAGTTGACTAATCAGTGGGAGAGAGATGAGGGTGAAGGGCAAATTTAAACTCTTACATGGAATACCTACCATACTGTAGTGTATAGTTAACACGTAGTGCAGATTTTAAAGTTAATATTAAATGTGAACTGCTATAATTCAGTGTTACTTTAACTGTGGTTCAGTATTAAATTAGTAGCTCTTATTAACTCCAATTTAGTATCACTAATTTCACAGTTTTAAAATGTACACTCTGAGTATAATATTAGTACATATTTAACACCAAGGAAGAGTACATTTTGAGAGCTAAATATACACTGCTGTCAAATATACAAATAAACTTTACAAATATACAAATAAACTCTGAGTGATGTACATATTTAACACTTTCAAAAGTGTGATTTTAACTCCAAAATGGAGGAAGTCATATATACATTTTTGCTGATGCGAGTGAAAAAACTAGAGACTGGAAAATGAAAACAGGATTCTGTTATGAATCGTTGAACACTTACATGATTAGGGAAAAGGTGGATTTGAATGCGGGAAGTTGCACTGTTGTTTGGCAACTGTTTTTTAGTTTTTTTGTGATTAACATTTTTATTGATTTTTTTCAAAGCAAACAAAACAAACAAATCATATATACAATAAATCAACATTAACTCCCACTAATATCCCTCCCCAATCAAGAACCCCACCAGACCCCAAACGAACATCCCAGAGGTCTTACCTAAGTACACACTTATACAGAGAATAAAATAATAATAACAATAATGAATAAACAAAAAAAATATATAATAAAATACACACACACACACACACACACACACACACACATACATACTGTACATACATATATATATATATATATATATATATATATATATATATATATATATATATACATACATACATACCCACATATATACACATACACATACACATATATATACATATATTCCACCACACATTCCCCTTCATTCACTCATCACTACCATCATTATTCTATAACACACATACACATATATATGTATATACGCATATACACATACACATTCTCATACACATATATACATACACATATAATAAACATACAACTCTAAACTATATTCCTCTCTCCACAGACCTACTCTGAGAGCCCCCCAAAAACATCAAATATTTACCCCATTTCCCATTAAAAGAATCCCATAACCCTAGCTTTCTACATATTACCTCCTCGAACGCTGCCACCCTTCCCATCTCCTCGCACCACTCCCGAATTGAGGGTGACTTCTAACCCCTTAAAACAATCTGCCTGCCTATCATCACACTGGTGAGGACCCAATCTTTTATGTATTTATTGCCTACGTTGATGACCGCCCCATCACCCAAGACACAGAGTCTGGGGCAAAACGAAATCTGAATGCCCAACACGTCACATACAAAACTCTGTATCTTCAACCAAAATTCCTGAATCTCAGCGCACCACCAAAGAACATGGGCCATGTCTCCATCCTCTGATTGGCAATGCCAGCTGGTGGGTGTGTCTTTAAGACCAAGCCTATACAGTCTAGAGGGGGTCCAGTTGTTTGGCAACTGTAAAAAATGTTAATTTGTGTACACTCATTAATATGTTCCTGCATGACTTGAGCCCGATCTGTATTTTCACATTACTCTATGTTTCTTTGTCGCTCTTATATAAATAATGCAAAGCACTCCTGCTATGCTGAATTTTCATATTTGGATGATTCAAAATAGAGTGCATGTATTCACCTTCCACCGACCAAGCCAGTCATTGACTTCAGGGCACAATTGGGCAAGAAAGACCTGCCAGTTCCCTGTTTTGGAAGCGCTGGCACAGAGGGGAGGGAACATGCATGCTAAACTTATCTACCCTTCATCTTCAGACACACTTCAAACTGTCACAAAGCTGGTGAACAACAATACATAAAATGGCAATGTACCAGTCCATAAACACTTCTTCACTCAAAACGTCTGGCTTAGATGCAAAAAACAGCTCAAATACATCTAATTCTGGCAAATGCAGCTATGATCTTTCAGCCACGATGCCAATGTAAAGAGAGAGAGAGAGAGAGAGAGAGAGAGAGAGAGAGGAAGGGGGGTATTGCCTAAAGCCTGGTGAAAGAAATGTATAATATGGCTTTTGAGACTTTGCCCATGGGGCAAATAAATAAACTTTTAAATATATTCATAAAAAAACAATTAAGTCAAACAATTTAGCTTAGCCTGAGGAATTGAAGAAAAGTGCTTGCTCACCCTTGTGAACTCACTCTAATTAGCTACTTTCTCAATGTGTTGCACATAACATGTTGCTTCAGGCTGGGTGTTTCCAAGGATGGAGGAACACGGTTAAAACATGAATAAAATGTTGTTTTGAAAGCAGTGAGGCAGAAAATACTGAGAGTTTATATTTTGTCACTTTATTTAATCAGAATAAGTCAAAATGTTATGCTTTTCAGGTCGGTACGAGCAAACCTATGTAGTATGTTATAGTCTCAAAGGAATATTTTACCCAAAAATGAAAATTCTGTCATTTTCTACTTGTTGTCCAAAACCCACGTCCACATAAATCTGGATACATTTATTTATTTATATATTTTTTAAATTTTCTCCCCTTTTTCTCCCCAATTGGGAATGCCCAATAAGTCCTCGTGGTGGCGTTGTTACTCACCTCAATCCGGGTGGCGGAGGACGAATCTCCGTTGCCTCCGCGTCTGAGACTGTCAGTCCACACATCTTATCATGTGGCTTGTTGAGCGCATTACCACGGAGACATAGTGTGTGGAGGCCCACGCTATTCTCCGCGACATCCACGCACAACTCACCACGTGCCCCACCAAGAGCGAACATTTTGGCGACCACGAGGAGGTTACCCCATGTGACTCTACCCTCCCTAGCAACCGGGCCAATTTGGTTGCTTAGGAGACCTGGCTGGAGTCTCTCAGCACACCCTGGATTTGAACTCACGACTCCAGGGGTGGTAGTCAGCATCTTTAATTGCTGAGCTACCCAGGCCCCCAATCTGGATACATTTAAAAACTGTGTTTTCATTTTTGAGACGCTCTCCATCCACACTGCAATTTTAAAACATTTTCCAAAAGTTGCTCGTCCACACAAAAACTCTTAAGTCTGAAACGCAATTGTCCTCGTGTTCCATTGCCGGACAGCAATTCTGAGTAAACCTCCCGTTGCCTTTGAAGGAATGTGACGTGAAGGTTGTCCAAAGTAACATTTATCTTTAACAATGCTATCAAAGCAAATAGCAGACACAACAACACCACTACAACATGGGCCATCATCTTGATTGGTTTTAGGTGACTGCGTCACATGACAACAAATATGTCATCATTTTCAGATATCTCCATTTTCCCTGTCCACACTACAATGTGTAGGGCTTTACCGGTTGTTTAGATCAGTGTTACTATCAGAAATAATTAATAATTATTTCTTTAGTTATTAATTAATATTTAAATTAATTAATTGAATCTAACTCATTAAAACCTCAAATGGGGCTCCAGTAAATGTAGTGCGCTACGTTTAGGAGCAAGTTTGTTTATTAGCAATAATTAATAATTATCAAAGATAATTATTAATTATTAAAATCAATAGAACATTGATGAGAATCAATGTTAGCTTTTCTAATCCTTTAAATCAACAATTATCAAAGATAATAATTAATTGTTAACATTGATGAAACATTAATTAAAATTAACACTAGCTTATTGATCATTCAAATTCAACAATCATCAAAGATAATTATCAATTATCAAAAATCAACAGAATATTAATAAGGATTAACATTGACGGGGCACCACCCTGGAATCAGGGACTAATAACCAGATAGTATAACAATATCAATATTAGATCGTTTTCTTAGGAAAATCGACATCCGAAGAATATCGATTTTCGGGAAAAAACAATGAATGAAGGCTTGAATCCGAGCACTGACATCCCGTCAGCATGACACAGGTGTATGCAAAACAAACCAAAACACTTCTCTTTGTAATATAAACAAAGTTTATTTATGCAGTAATATCAATTAATAATTAATACAATGCAGTCAATAAACTTCCGACTTACAACTACAAACTAAACAGTGATATGATTAGATATGGAAATCAAAATAATCCTATAACACATGAGGGTGTGTGTGTGAGAGTGAGTGTGTGTGTGTGTGTGTGTGTGTGTGTGTGTGTGGCTAGTACGAGAGAGAGAGAGAGAGAGAGAGAGAGAGAATTAAGTGATGGCCCTAAAGCCGATTTCGCGATCGTGGGAGAGAAAGCAGCTGTTAGTTTATCGCTCAGAGACGCGGTGGACGGCTCGTACAAGTCCCGCGTTCTTTGACTCTTTAGTGGATAAACTCAGTTTGTTGGTCTCACCTGCGATGGTGAAAATGCACAACAGTCCAATTTGGTTGGACCACACATCAAAACAGATTTGTGACAATTAATACCCTGAGTATTAATAATGAGCGGACATAGTGGTCCGTAAACTGTACAAGCAAAAACCTTGAAACACAAGAATAACACACTATAATATTCTATCTCTGCCCAGACGTAAACCTCTTACTTGAATCGCATGAGGATGCAGAATGTGTGTTCATCTGTCCTTTAATTCCGACCCAGTTCCTTGAGGCTCGGGTGATGACGGGAGGCCGTTTCCTCGCTCTGTCGGTGGGCGTACGGCTGACTGTTTCTCGGCGGGCTGGCGGAGAAATCAGAAATGTCGACTTGATTGAAGATGGAAGAGAAATCTTTAATCTCTTCACTTCTGCAGGCAAACGGATGAAGATGTCTCCTTCAGATCCGTTAGAGTGCTCGGTTGAACACAGAGTAACCTCAACTCGTCCAGCGAGATGGAGATTGTATGGCCACAGTTTCAAGTCGGCCATTACTTCCTTGTGCCACGAGGTTGCACCTGAGAGCAGCGATGAGCTATGTCTATACTCGGTGAACAAAGTTGCTGGAAGCAAATCCCGGAAGCATTTCAGAGGTATTTCTACTCCTGATGATGTCATGGTTTGAGGGACGTTCTGTTGTGTGCCTCATCCAATAGGAGTTGAGAGTTCGATCCTTTAGTGAGCAAGGCTTCATGGAATTTGTGGTATATTTTGGACTCCCTTTGTTTGATTTTGGCGTGATTTTTATCAGTAAGATTTACGACTTGGTGTGTGGGGGCTGAGTTAGGTTTTACGACTGTGTGAGGCCTGCCTTTGTCTTCTATCTGAATACATGAGGCCCAACAAATGCGAAGATGGCATTTTCAAATTTATACACTTGGGAGAGCATTTTTTAAAAACTCAGTTTTCACTGTCAAAAATGCCGCCTCAGTGTGGATGGAAGGCCAAAACATAGAGAAAAGATTTTCAAACTAAAATGTATTAGTGTGGATGTGGATCTATATGGAAAAGTTCCAGAACAACAACAACAAAACAAAAAACACTATAAAAGAATACAAAAGTAGTTCTTTCCACTTGTGCACTGTATTCCAATTCTTTCGAAGCCATATGATAACTCATGTGATCGAGAAACAGTCTGAAATGTGAAGTCGTTGTTTAATGTTAATCTTCAACTTTTCAACTTTGTAATTCTCAAATCTTTCAAACTTGCTGTGTCACAATCAGTCACTTCGAGCACAAATCAAAGATATTTGGCATCAGTGACGTCAAATCTGGTGTGACGCATCTAAAGGTGGCAATTTGAATTGAACACAAGCGCAAATGAGATTTGAGAACTCTTGTGGATGGGAAGATTATCTGTGAATAACGGCTGATATTTCGGTCTGTTCTTCATACAAAGCTATCGTATAGTTTCAGAAGACTTGAAAAATTTAGTGTGAACGAGTCCCATGGACTACTTTCATGAAACTACCACCTTTCACTTTCTGTGTATAGACGAGCAGTTTTATGTTTTATTTCACTTTATTTTTCATGGAAGATAGATAATGACGGTGTCAAAATGGTATGAGGATGAGGATATTATTTATAAATAAAGATTTTGAGGTGAACTTTTCTTTTAAAACCTGTTTATATTCTTATATGCTAACAAAGAGGGCTTTTAGAAATTGGGCTATTAATCACAAGCCTTTTTTTTTTTTTTTTTTTATTTTGGAATGCCATTTCAAGCCATCCACCGCGGCATCCATGCTCAACTCACAATGCGCCCCACCGAGAACGAACCACATTATGGTGACCAGGTTACCCCATGTGACTCTACCCTCCCTAGCAACCGGGCCAATTTGGTTGCTTAGGAGACCTGGCTGGAGTCACTCAGCATGCCCTGGGATTGAAGCTAGCGAACTCCAGGGGTTGTAACCAGTGTCTTTACCACTGAGCTACCCAGGCCCCCAATCATAAGCCTTTTAAACTTTAAGACATTGTCTTAAAATGACCTAAAAATAGTGTTGGAACAAACTGCAACCATTTAGCATGATGCCATCATTGGCTGTACACTAAACACAAATCCAGACTAAACATTCCGTAAAAATCATCTGACCGTAATCATGTAATTTTGGGGTATTTAATTAATTCCTGTGGTTGAGATCAACCCCTGTGTCTTTCCTAAATTAGATTCCTACATGAAGTGTGTTTGAAAATAATGTCCTCCACTTGTGTATTTCCTACAATTTCCTAATTATCACCTAACAATAACACCATGCATGAAAAATCAGTCTTTTCATATTTCACATCCATCACTTTTACAAAATGTTGAGTCTGTCTGAAGACTTCTAATGAATACCATACCACTGTAGCAAGTAGAAAACATGGCAATGTGCAGAGCCAGATCATTTACACAGTGAAATTGCGTAATGTACTAACACCAAACTTGAGAGCTTTCAGATGGCCTAAAACAAAACATCAGTGTAGTGAGCGTTCATGCACCAAATAAGTGAGCGAATACATACAGTTGATAGACAATAAGCTGCCCATAATTTAAGAGCAAATAAAAAAAAAAGAAAAGACTTTTAAAATTTACAAAATATTGAAATTTTCAGTTCAGTTCTGTTCAGTTCAGTTTTTGCCAATAAAAGCTGAGGGTAAATTGTTTTTAACATTTTGACATTATTTTTATTCATAAAGGATAACTAGACTGTTGTTATTTATTTTATCATTTTATTTTGTTTAACAAATGAAGCAAGGGTTGTAATTACGACATGGAAACTCGGATATAATCTTGATACCAGAGTTTTCGATATGGGAAGAGTCCTAAACTGTCAACATGGCGGAGGACAGTACGGTTATTGTAGTGAATGAAAGGTTTTATTCATTTTTCTAAATACAGCTAATTGATAGCGCTTAACGTTTTGGTCATATTCATTTATGTCTATCAGCAACCATTTAATGCATGTTGTAAATTTTTACACCATAAAATAGCTTGTATTTGACCAAAATTCCATTATCGTCAGCAAGCAGAGTAATATTTTTTATGGTGTCAAAATAAAAGTTCCACAAGAAATCTATATGAATGAACTTTTTTGTCCTGACAACAAAGCACTTGAATTTGTGCCGTAATTACCATTTCAGAAGTAGGAAGTAGGATAATTGGGTATAATTTGCATAAGATGGTTTCAACAAACATACACCACTGATCAGACTACAATCAATTACAGGAATTATGAATATCCTCTGTAGCATTAGGTCTATGCACTTCTGCCACACCAAGAACCATTAAATCATTTTTTATTTCCATTAAAAATCTTTCACATGAACACTAAACAATGTGACACCAATGATATATTTAAATATATATTGACAAAATTATAGTTACAATGTATATTAATAACCTTTTTAACATGGTGGGAAAATCATTTTATGCACATTTGAGCAGCCTCTTCTTCCTCTGAACTTTGGAGGAAAGTTTTTGTCATTTCAAAATAAAGTTTTTAACATTGATAACACCAATGACATTAAAAAAAGGGGCCAACATTCTTTTTAAATGATTTAAATTATTAATTACTTTGTTTACTTTTTTTGCACAGTTGTTAGGCCTAATGCTTGATCTGAGAAAATTAAATGAGTAAAAAAATAAAAATATAAATAACCTTAAATGTCATTGAAGTGGTGTACCAGAAAAAGGATTTTTTCAGGCAGTTGACTTAAATATATTTTCTAAAAAAAATTGTACAATAATATAGATTCAAACCATTTAATATTATTAGATAAAAGGTTAGGTTATAGAATTATGCCATTTCATTAACACAGAACCAAAGCTATTAGACTAAATCTTTCTTAATACTTTAACAACTTTCTTGTCCTGCCTTGCAACCACCATTATTTCCTACAGGAAATGCAAATCTAGTAACTCTAGTCATCATATGAAGCGCTGTTGAGGAAAACACGCTCCTCCTTGTCTTGACACATTGTGTTAGTTGATATCCATCTCACACTGTTTAATCAGAACACCAACTGCTTCAGGGTAAAACCATAAACAAACTAACCACCAGGTGAAGAGTAAATGAGCTATTATTTGCCTTATTTTTTATTAGGAAACTGTCATGTACAATGCCTTTATTTGGAGAAGAATTTCTGCACTGTGTCTGCTAACTTCAAAGTTCATACTAGGATTCATAGCTACCAATGGAAAACAAAACATTTTATGGCTGTTGCCATGGAAGTGACCCCAAAGTCTTCACTATCTTTGAGCTTGCAGCTCTTGAAAACCCACAGAAATACTGCATATATATATATATATATATATACATACATACACAGTATATGAATACATGTACAGTATATCAGTACATAATTATTTTGAGGTTATTTTGTCTGATGGCCAAGCATGCATTGGTGATTACAGGAACAATGAATATCCTCTGTAGCAATAGGTCTTTGCACTTCTGCCACACCAAGAACTGTTCTGCTCCCTTATATGGTCTCCAAAGTTTAAAAGTTTATCCAACACATCAAACCTGTAGAATTAACTCCAGCAAAAGTGAAACTTGAAGGTTTCACTCACATTCAAATTTCACAGTTATTCCTGCTATGCAGTACTCTTTAATGTCACCATTATTTATCTTGATATATTGGACAAGCTGTTAAACATTTATTGCGCTCATTTATTTTCACATTTGTTGTGTATTCTTTCCATACAATGAAAGTGAATGGTGACTGAGGCTAACATTCTGCCTAACATCTCTTTTTATGTAACTTGGAAGAAAGTAAGTCATATGGGTTTAGGGCAACATGCAGTTTTCATTTCTGAATGAACTATTCCCTTTAAAGAATTGGTTGGAGCAGATATGGTCATTTTTGACCAGGGGCTATGCACTAACTTCTGAAATGAAAAAGTGGCAATTTATTAAGAAATTAAGAAAGTGTTTCTTCATTTTTCATTTTTCTACTCAAAAAGTAAAAAAAAATTAAATAAAAAATAAATAAATCTGGAGAATATTGTTTTAACTGGTAACAATCTATAGGTTTTTCCAATGTCCACAATATCACTTTCCATCCCGTTTGTCTGTTGTAATATCCCTCACAAATAATTCCTCCAGAAAATTACATAATACATCAATAAGTATTAGCAGTGGCTTTTATGAATTCTGTGATGTTTTAAGGTATTAATTGGTGTCTCTCTTTCTCGAAAACATTCCATCCAGTGGATAAAATGATCAGTATGATAACATCAAACTTTCAAAAGCTCTTTATTTCCATCCTGTTACGTCCCATTCTGTTTATTTTCTTGCCATAGCATAAATAACCAGGTGATATTTAATAACGTTTAAGTGCCTGAGCTCGAAAAAGTCAAAGTGACTCCAAATGATGGAATAGGTCATGTGTTGTTTTTTGTTTTTGTTTTTTACAGAGCTCGAATGGTACTAACTGCATAACAGGAATTACCCGGCATATCTGCGATTTACACACTGTCGTTACAACAGAAAAAACCTGAGTCCCAGTAGGATTTCTCAATAATGACTCCATAAACACAACAGAGACATCAACAGAAGCAAATGATATCATTACTCCCCATGAGTGATTTGAGCAGACATACATTTTCCAGTTTATTTGTTTATCCCTCTCCTGCTCATCTGTATTGGCTGCGCCTCTACTTAACCTGGGGAAATGCAATACTTCATCAGACTTTCAGTCAATTCAGTTCCACCTGCTCTACGGAAAGCTGACCTCGGTAGTCAAACCGAGTGTTTATCAAGGGCTCCCGCAGGTTCTATGCCCACAGGCAAGAAGAAGCTTTCTCTGTCACCTGGCCCGGAATGCGGTTAGAAAAGTAAGACTGACACTCCAGTCCATACTGCTGATAGACACATTGTTCCCATGCCTATTATCAGAATCAGAATGAGCTTTAATGCCAAGTGTGCTCACATACACAAGGAATTTTTTTTGGTGATAGGAGAAACAAACAAGTGCACACAGAACATTTCACTGAGACAGAATATAAAACAAGGTAAGAGTATAAATAGACATACAAAAAATGGGACATATAACATAGAATGGTGTATGTACATGTGCAAGTGGTAATATATTGTATGTGCAAGGTAGGGGTATGTACAGTAATTAAATTAAACATGAGTAGGGTGACCAGATTCCTGTTTGTGGAAAACGGGACAGCCCCCTCCCAGCAAAAATGAAATTGACGTATTCTTACCTAGGCGCAGATCAATGCAAATTAGAAGGTGCATCCGCATCTGTAACTGTTGTCACCTTGTACTTTTCGCTAGCAGTAATTTTTCTCAGTGTGCGCTTGTCTTTCAAGAGTTTATCGTAAAATGCAGAGCAGTCCAGTCCAAATTAAAGACGTACGAAAAGAATTGTCTTCATGACTGTTACACCTGAGTCGAGATTTTCCGGTGTCCATGCTGCGTTCATTAATGAGAACACATGTTCCACAGATGCAGATGTACCAGGCAGGCATAAAACAAACTCCACGACCTTGGCTAAGACTCTGAATTTGATGGTCTTGCTCTCCAGTTCACGAAAAATGTCTGTCCATCTCTCAGACATGGCCGTCTTGTTCATGTTCCACTCAGTGATGCGATG
The DNA here is from genome assembly GCF_019703515.2 of Myxocyprinus asiaticus. NCBI lineage: Eukaryota > Metazoa > Chordata > Actinopteri > Cypriniformes > Catostomidae > Myxocyprinus > Myxocyprinus asiaticus. The sequence continues at coordinate 44,124,734 of NC_059353.1, read as the reverse complement.
AGTGACAATGATTTTCACGCAAGCCCACTCATCAAAGAGCGTGATTTCGTCAATCAAACTGAGAGCGGGGATTCTTGAGTAGACGTGTTCGAGGCTGCTCTGAATGACTTTCCACTCTGGGATGTGTCTCAGAAGGGCCCACTCAAGTTTTTCTGTGTTCTCCAATGAGTGGCTCCAATTTTGGAGGTAATCCACTGATGCTGAATAAAAGTTTCTCACTGCACAAAAGAAATCATCCACTCGCAAGTCACTAGCTTCAACCAGGGCTTCCAACTGCTTTTTAATGTCAGAGGGTATGAATGATTCGTCCAGCCTGGCCTGCAAGACTAATCTCAGGTCATGAATGTGCAAAGCCACTTCTGTAGCTGATATGTAGTCTTGCTCTACGATCTCCAGTGCACGGTTAAAAGTGGCTGTTTGCTTGAGTGCGAAGCCAAAACTATGGACGTGCACAACAGAATGATAAGCAAAAAGTCCTTCACTTGCGTGCACCTTGTCAGATTCAGAACTTTGCTTCACAAAAAAAAAAAAAAAAAAAAAAAAAAAAAAAAATCGCTAACACTTGGTGTGACACACTTGCTTTTAGCAGCATCCACATACTTTTTTGTATGAACATGCTGTGCGATGTTGGTGCGGCCTCCATAGGCGATGGAAAAGCGAGCTCCACAAATCTCACACCTCACTTTACTAGGCTCTGTCTGTGACTTATTTTTTAGAAATTTAAACTCTCTTTTAAGATCCTCATTAAATGTACATGCACGCTTCCTTGACATTTTTCCAGCCACAGTTTCTTCTGTATGCTCTTTCAAACTGACTCTTCAATCAGTTCACTAACTGGACATCTATTGATAGGGGATTGTGATTGGATAGTTTATTCCAGTCATGTACTTCAAATAACACGGTGTGATTTTATTGGTTTTACAAGCCGTATTCTTGGCTACCTTTGATTAGAATACTCACGTCACTGAGAAACCGCTTAGGCGATAGAGAAATTTTAGGAGAGGGGAAATATGTGACAAAACAAGATTTTTTTCAGAATAAGTCGGGATACTAGAAAAAGTGCTTAAATACGAGACTGTCCTGGGGAAAACGGGACATCTGGCCACCCTAAATATAAGTGAATTTACATATGTAGATGACATATTTATACATTATTGCACTATGGGAGTCCTGAAGGCAGTTTAATTGTTCATATGGAAAATGGCCTGAGGGTAAAAACTGTTCTTGTGCCTAGTTGTCCTGGCGCTGAGTGCTCTGTAGAGCCGGCCAGAGGGCAACAGTTCAAAAGGGAGTGGGCAGGGTGTGTGGGGGTCCAGAGTGATTCTACCTGCATGTTTCCTCACTCTGGTGAAGTACAGGTCTTGGAGGGTGGGCAGGGGGCACCAATAATCCTATCAGCATTCCTGGCTGTCCATTGTAGTTTTCTTTGGTGGCTGAACCAAACCAGACAGTTATAGATGTACTCAGGACAGACTCAATGACGGCTGAGTAAAACTGAGTCAGCAAGCTCCAGTGGCAGGTTGAACTTCCTCAGTTTGCGAAGGAAGTACAACCTCTGCTGAGCCTTCTTCACAATGGAGTCTATGTGAGTGTCCCACTTCAGGTCCTGAGAGATGGTAGAGTCCAGGAACATGAATGACTCCACTGCTGCAACAGTGCTGTTCAGAATGGTGGGGGAGAGAGGTTAGGGGTCTTCTCCTGAAGTCCACTATCATCTCCACTGTTTTGAGCGTGTTCAGCTCAAGGTTGTTGTGACTGCACCAGACAGTCAGCTGTTTAACCTCATATCTGTATGCATACTTGTCACAGCCACGGAGGAGGCCAATGACCATGGTGTCGTCTGCAAAGAGCTGGGTCAGTCTGGTTGAGAGAAGATCAGGCATGATGGTATTGAAGGCTGAACTGAAGTCCACAAATAGGAACCTTGCATAAGCACCAGGTCTGTCGAGGTGTTGCAGGATTTAATGCAGTCCCATGTTGACAGCATCATCCACAGACCTGTTTACTCGATAAGCAAACTGAAGGGGGTCTAGCAGGGGTCCAGTGATGTCCTTCAGGTAGACCAAAACCAGTCTTTCAAGTCTGTAGTCATTAAGTCCTGTGATTTTGGGTTTTTTGGGGACCCGAATGATGGTGGAGCATTTGAAGCAGCAGGGAACTTCACACTGCTCCAGTGATCTATTGAAGATCTGTGCGAAGATAGGGGCCAGTTGGTCAGCGCAGACTTTCAGACA